>NC_046312.1:62304654-62362154 GCF_009819535.1 Lacerta agilis | reverse complement strand
TGTATAAAGGCAATACTTATATATCTGAATCTATTTCTTACATTTGTTTCACACACCCACAAGGAGTTCAGGACTGTCAGTTCAAACTTTGCATTTTGAGTTATGATTAGAAAGTACCCAGTGTAAATGGCAAGTGTACATGCAGCAATCTAAATGCCAAATTCACATGTAAAGTGCTGATAAGGCTGTTGCTTCTGTGCTTTCTTCATATAGTGATTTAAAAAAAAATCCATATAATCTGCCTCCGTGATTTCTCCTGACTTACTCCATCCCATTGCAGCTTCTGTCTCCCATCCCAGGCATTTCCTGAGACTCTCAGAAGAGGCTTTTGGGGGCACTGAGGTGACTGCAGCAAGCAAGGAGGGATGGGGAATTCCCCTTTGTGTTAATAAACCTGCACAAGGCCTGCATTGGATATTACCATGTATTACATAAGATCTGGACGCGGGTGGCGCTGTGGTCTAAACCACAGAGCCTAGGGCTTGCCGATCAGAAGGTGTCGGCGGTTTGAATCCCCGCGAGGGGGTGAGCTCCCGTTGCTCAGTCCCTGCTCCTGTCAACCTAGCAGTTCGAAAGCACGTCAAAGTGCAAGTAGATAAATAGGTACCGCTCCGGCGGGAAGGTAAACGGCGTTTCCGTGTGCTGCTCTGGTTCACCAGAAGCAGCTTAGTCATGCTGGCCACATGACCCGGAAAAGCTGTCTGTGGACAAACGCCAGCTTCCTCAGCCTATAGAGCGAGATCAGTGCTGCAACCCCAGAGTCGTCCGGGGTACCTTTACCTTTACCTTTACATAAGAGCAGCAGCCCAGTTCCAAAAATAAGCTTGCAGCACAGCCAGCACAGGCAGAATTTAGAAAGTTTTATGCAACATTGGTCCAAACTCAAGAAATATGTAGCATGTGCTCAGCTCATAATCCTGCATATAGATTGCTTAAATTTCATGGATTTTAATGGGATCTAAGTAACTGATCAATATTATTTATATCACTATGGTCGCTAAATGAAAAGGCCAAGCAGTTTTTGGTCAGGTATGTTTAGGAAGACAAAGGTGCATGCTTTAGCTGCAATCTGTGATGTACTGTAATTAATCTGTTATCCTGCTTAGATTTGTTGCTAATCCACAAAACTGATCTGCCTCATTAGGATGCAGGACTACTGACTAAGTGCAGCTGCTGAAAATCATGGCAACAGTGTCAGGTGCTGATCTCTGTTGCACTTCCTACAGTCTTAAATAAATTTCAGCTATAAGTTACCCAACTCAGCTAAACACCCCCTCCGCCTGGTGTTCTTGTTTCTCTCTCTTGAAAATTATTCTTAATGCTGAGTTAGCCACACACTTTAACTCCTGCTCTGAGAGCTTTTAGTGTATTTGTTATCATACACTATTGGGAAGTACTCTGGGAGAGGGACACTTTGGGTGTATTTGTCATTGTGACAAGGCAGGTACAGCTGAGGATCATTGCTACTCTATCCCACGGCTGGCCTGTCTGAATGAAAATATAGTCTGGCTGGAAGAAGCTTGCTTTGGCTGCTGTTTCCCCAACTGCTCCACTGCTGTGTAAAGAGCAGACGCAGACTAGGAGAGGAATGATGGGATGCTTTCACGAAGGAGATTTGTCTTCATTGGAGGGACATGGATGGTCTGGGTACCACCTGAAATCAAAACAAAATAAAAAAAATTCCTTCCAGTAGCACCTTAGAGACCCACTAAGTTTGTTATTGGTATGAGCTTTCGTGCACACCAAACTTAAAACCATGGAGAGACCTGGTCTGAACAAAGACATTGGATTCTTATCTCATTATTCATGACAAAGCTATTTTTAGCCATCTCACCCCTTGCCTTTTCCTGTAAGACCAATTGCAGTCGTTAACAGTCGTCAACAGGTTTTCCACACCTATCAGCCAATCACCCATTCCCACCACCCTTCTGAGTAATACCCCTCCCCACTCTCTCACTATATATAAGGGTCTGGTGACTTCTGTTCCAGTGTATCTGAAGAAGTGTGAATGCACACGAAAGCTCATACCAAGAACAAACTTAGTTGGTCTCTAAGGTGCTACTGGAAAGAATTTTTTATTTTTTATTTTGTTTTGACCAATAACAAACTTAGTTGGTCTGTAAGGTGCTACTGGAAGGAATTGTTTTATTTTGTTTCGACTACGGCAGACCAACATGGCTACCTACCTGTAACCTGAAATCGAGACTGCTTTTCTTCCTTGCATTCAGTTTCATTCTCTAACTGAAATTAGCCAAACAACTGAAGTGAAAAGCTTCCAGTTCTGGGCAAAGGACACCCAATAAAGAGCTAGAGACTAAAAAAGGGGAAAGAAGTGGGTTCTGGAAAGAAGCTGGCATTCTGGAACAGTGCTTCATGGTTATGTTGGAAAAGCTTCCTACTGGCTCTGTGAGATGCAGTGTAGCTTGTTTTTCCACACACTTTAATGTCACATTAAATGCAAACCTAGAAAGAACAAACTACGATTTCATACAGTCTTAATGAGAGAGATCTATTATGTGTCTCTTCCAGTTAAATTATGCCAAAAGTAAATATGCAGTAGGCATAAGTGACAGGAGAATTGTACCCTAAAAAAGAGGGAAAGAGGCATATTATCATTATGTCTGGGTACCTGAAGCTGATGCTATTAACACTGCATAATAATTTTCCAATGTGAAAATACACTCCCTTGATTTAACTTTTATTTAAATTTGTATACACCATAATATTGTACATTTAACATGCTTAATTCTCAACAATATAGAGACAAAAAATTTAATGCTTGTATGAGTAATCTGTTCTTTTATAATAATAAGAGTGTATTGTACTAAAATGTTCATTTAATCCCCCCCCCCAGTGTGTGCTAATCCTTTTTTATTTGCCAGAGATGGATTAATAAGTAATACTTTAGCATTACCTGTAACTTGTGCTGCCAGTTCTATCAGTTGAGCTTTCAGTTCAGTTGGTACATCAGTGCATCATGTGACAGACAATATGTCTCTTGCATCAATAAGACTCATCCAGACTTTAGCCGTGCGTGAGAGTGAAAGTTTTATGTATAAATAGTTTCTATAGACCTTAGCTCCCCAAAGTTGATACCATGTCTCATATCTACTAGATGGTGTTCCATTAAAATCACTGCAAATTTTGATGTTGACCATCTTGGCTGTGAGTCGTAGATAGATTTGCTCCCTACCTTACAGGCCTTTTCCCACCTGACCTGGGACGGCAGGGCCCTGATTGAATTCAGCTGACATTGCTGAACAAAATCTAGGGCTTGGGTCTTGCTTAGGGGTTTTTTGGGGTGGGGGGGCGTTAATTTTTTGTATCGTTATTTTGGATCTTGTGATTTATGTGGAAATTGATTTGGCTGTGTACTTCTGATTATTTTTATGATGACTTTTGTCACATTTGTAGTTACGTAATTCTTACCTGTTGTAAAATATATAATTCTTATATGTTTTAGCTTTGAAAAGATGGCATACAAATAAAAGGATGGATTGATTGAAGGTGAATTGTCCCTGTATTTCTACTCTGAAACTAAGCATGAGATAATCTAATTACAGTGGAACCTTGGTTTTTGAAGACCGTTTGGCTTCCGAAACTTTCAATGGGCTGCAAAATAAATGAAAAAGAAAAACGCGCCTCGGAAGTCATTCGACTTCTAAGGAATGTTCGAAAACCAGAGCACTTCTGGGTTTTCGGTGTTTAGGAGCCGAAACATTCGGGAACAGAGCCGTTTGAGTTCTGAGGTTTGACTGTACAAAATTATGGATTCACACCCAGCTTACCATGTGCACCTGTCCTTTTCTCTAGGCATCTATATGTATAGGGTTTAAAGTTTTAATGACATACACATGAAAAATCCAATATGTGTCGACCCAAACTATACTTCAGTTTCCAGAATATGAAGTAATTCTTTGGACCACATTTTACTCAAGTACACCCTGTCAAGCTGGGATAGCTCAGTTGGTAGATCATGGGACTCTTAATCTCAGGGTTGTGGGTTCGGGCCCCACGTTGGGCAAAAGATTCCTGCATTGCAGGGGGTGGGCCTGGATGACCCTCGTGTTTCCTTCCAACTCTACAATTCTATGTTTCTAAAAGGCTATGGCACCACATAGGTGTCTAGTGGTACAGGTGTGCCCAGTGGATGGGCAAGACACTCATGCTCTGGTTCTTCCACTCAATATAGGAAGATCCAGGAATTCTACTTCAAGAGCTGGTAGAAATGATGTATCTTTTCACAATTTTTGTCATCTTTTTTAGCTGGATTATGCCATAGATGGCCAGAAAGAGAAAATCACAGACAAGTGCATTCTATCAATGAAAAAAGAAGAATTATATTTAGAACAAGATGAAGTAAGTGAATAGTATTCCTTAGCAGAACAGCAGATATGGTTTTGTATATGTAACACCTATTCTCCTCCTCCTCAATACCATTGACAAAAGAAGTTATGTGATTGGCTTATGACCTAAAATATAAGATTAAAATAATTGCCATAAATATTAATGCAGCACAAAATCTGGAATTTAAACAGCAGAAAATAAAACAAATTTCTGAGGCTACCACCATATTAAAGGCGAAAACAGATTTTTAAAAGCCTGATTTTAAAAGGGCTAGGGAAATAAAAAGTCTTCACCTGACACTGAAGATACTTCAAAGATACTTCTTTACCTAAGTAGCACAAGTACACAAGTTGAAGTTCTTTCCCAATTAATTAATTTGTTCAAATTCAGAAATGATTTTCATCCATTAATAGCTAAATTAAGTGTAGTTTATTGAGATATTTTGTAACTTATCTTTTGAGGGTTGGGGTGGTTTTGTTTTTTCTTGTTTTGAAAACTGATGTATTAGAGACCTATCCATAGCTGATAGAATTCAGTTCTACTATGGGCACAGCACTCATGTATGGATGATGATGATGATGATAATAATAATAATAATAATAATAATAATAATAATAATAATAATAATATATTGAAACATAATAACACATCAAACATTAAAAACTTCCTGATACAGGGCTACCTTCAGATGTCTTCTAAAAGTTGTATAGTTCTTTATCTCCTTAACATCTGAAGGGAGGGCACAACTACGGAGAAGGCCCTCTGCCTGGTCCCTGTAACTTCGCTTCTCACAAGTTAGGATCTTCTTCTTCTTAGGATCAACAGAGCTGTATTTCATGCAACATTGAAAATTTACAAGGGCCAATGTGCAGAAAAGGAGGTCCTACATCATCATCATCATCATCATCATCATCATCATTACAATATAAAAGCACAACAATACAAAACATGGCAACAAACAAAAACAATGCCCCACCCTAGTTTTAAAAGCCATAGATTGTTTAATATACTGTTCACTCCACTTTTCCACTCACAATGGTGGTCATATGCCCTACTTTTTGTGTCCAAAACTCCTGAAGCTGCAGGTGTGAACCCCTGCAGGGGTTTATAAAGTAGCCACCCTACTTTCCCTACTTGGAGCTAGTGTGGTGTAGTGGTTAAGAGCAGTAGTCTCGTAAACTGGTGAACCAGGTTCACGTCTCCGCTCCTCCCCATGCAGCTGCTGGGTGACCTTGGGCTAGTCACACTTCTCTGAAGTCTCTCAGCCCCACTCACCTCACAGAGTGTTTGTTGTGGGGGAGGAAGGGAAAGGAGATTGTTATGTATTGAAGTTCTCACCCTAGGCCACTAGGGGTGTTGTGTATATAGTTTTACTCTGCCCACCGTGACTGCAGTTCTCACTCAGGTCCACATGCAAATGAAGGATTGAGAGTGCCGTTCACAGATTGTGTAGCTAGAGAGAATTGCTACTGTTGCATGTTACTGAGTACAATATAAGTAGGCTGGCTCAGCCCTTCAGTTCAGTTCTGTTCCAGCCTGAGAATAAAGAGAGCTGCTTGGAGAATCACTGTTTTGTCTGCTATGTCCACCCACTACTTAATAGAGATTGTTAGCAGCTTTGAGACTCCTTAGGGCAGTGATAAAGCAGGATATCAAATCCAAACTCTTCTCCCTTCCCCATACTGTATTGCCTGCCCATGCACCTGTTGTGACATAATGCAGAACAGCACAATAACCTTTTAAAGTGGAAATAAAGCCTATAGACTCTTTGCCAACATGGAGTCTTGGTAAAATTCTTTTCCTGTTCTTGACCTCCTCATGCTGCCCCACCTGACCTCCACCAGAAAAAAAAACAATTTTGCTCCAACTGCTAGTTGCCCAGGGACTGTAGAACTGAAGATAGCACACGCTGGTCTCATCTTGGCTGGCAAACTAAGATCTTACAGATTGTGTGTGTGGTGTATGTTTCTTTGCCAAGTATGATTGCCATTAGTTGTAAGCGCCTTGAGGATAATTCAACTGGAAGGCCCCAGTCTGCCTTCAATGTAAATAAGTATCCATGCCCTTCTCTCTCACACTGGACTGGAACTGTCCTTCAAGAAAGAAATAATGTCTCCTGGCCCATTTTGAGTGATCTCCAAACACATGTCCTCATGGTCAGTGGCAGTGTTCAAATATGCCAATCATCCATTGATATCAATTTGCATCAACAGCAAACATTTCTTATAATAGTTTCAATGAAGTTAGATAGTCATAAGCATGACAAATTAATTTAGTGTTTTTTCTGGTTCTGGCTAAACATGTATAGAGGCTTATTATGAGGTACACATTTATTTATTGTTTGGTTGTGAGTTGTTTGGGCAAGATAAAGTGACTAACAAATTTAATAAATAAAAGAAAAATATTACAGATTTGTCAAAAATATACTATTACAGACATACAAATAAAAACTTTAAGACAGAAACACGTGGATGATTCCATGTACCATGTTTAGCCGCTGACCTTCTGCTAGAGCCAAATAGATCGTTCTTATATGCCCATGTGAAGCATTTTAGACTCTTTGGGTAGTAGAATTAAGGATACAAGGAGCATAGGAAGCTGTCTTTTCACGGAATCAGATCACTCATACATCTACCTCAGTATTATCTACATCAATGTTTCTCCCATTATCCCTAGCTAGCAGGACCAGTGGTCAGTATGATGGGAGTTGTAATCCAACAACAGCTGGAGATTCAAGTTTGAGAAATACTGGTCCACACTGATTACTGGCAGCTGTTCTCCGGGGTTTCAGACAGGAGTCTTTGCCTAGAGGAATTGAACCTAGTTGTAGTCTAGGTGTCTGAATATATATCTATTCTTTTAAATAAGAAATTTCTCTAAGCCCCACTGCAAAAACAACAACAACCAAACCTGTCAAGATGAGCTCCATTTTTAATAATCCAGACAAAAAAATCTGCAATTCTGTACATGGGTTCAGTGGGATTTATTTCTAGGTAAGTATGTACAGGCTAGGGGACAAAGACATAGTGCAGTTGCCCCTCAAGAAGCCTCTGATAGTGGAGAGCAGTGGTACCATGTATGTGTGGGAGGCTTTCCTGTACTAGAGTCCCAAGCAGGGTGATCAGCTACTGGTGGTGGCTCTCTTGCCAAAGGTAGCCAATGGAAAGCCCCTAAATGGGACTTTTGGGGGCAGATCAGTGATGGGATGGCAAAGGCTCTGGATCCACAAGATCAAGAACTCCTTCGAGTCAATGAGCCCATTCTTCAGTCCCCATGGTTGGTCTAATGTGGCAAGTGTGTAGCAAAAACAAAACAATGTGTACTACCACATTATGCCCTGGCCAGCTGGGCTATGGATGCAATGGAAGAGCCACAGTTCCCCAGGCTCGGTTATTGCTTTTCCAAAGAAGAATGTTAACTAAATTCTTACTTTTATGGAAAAACTGTAGTTTACAGCGTCAAGACATAGTGTGCTAATCATAAGATTCCGCAGGAAACATTGTAATGAAGAACTATTAAATCAAGACTTTTCCTTGCAAAGCTTCATGCTGTGAACTTGACAGCATATTCTATAAGTGAAATAATACAAAATTGCTTCCAAGCAAAATTGGAGCATTATCTCCATGTCGATTTCTGGAGTACCCAAACCTTCTTCTTTCAGAGAGAAGATTAAGACATTTAACTAATTTTATTACAATACTATTAGTAAAATCTTTTGCTGCTATTTTGAAGTCTGAACTCTTGCAGTGCTTGAAATTCATTTAGAACCCTGTAGCTAATTGTTATTCTTGGTTAATAATCCAGATGTTTTAGAAATAAAATTTGTACTTATTTTCAAGCAATAATAGAAAAACTTAGGTTACTATATAATAAGATAACTCATTTCTAGACCTCTTTAAACAATGGTTGGCATTTAATGGAACTTTGTTTTGTTTTCTACACTGAAGATTTTCTCCAAAGTGTTCAACTATTTTATCCAAAACCTTGATTAGTTGCTGTTATTTTAATCCAGCAGGCATATATAAAGGATGAGTTGAATTGAATGTGGTGTTCCATGAATAAAAGGGAAGGGAAGGAAAGGAAAGCTTTTTCAACTCCCCACTCTTCACTGTAGCCCACCACCTTCCATGCTTTTCTGGAGGGTCCTGCAACTCCACGGCCCTGTTTTTAGGGGATGCAGCAGGAATCCATTAAAAACTGCCCAGCACCTAGCAACATTCTACATGCTTACCAGTATATGTGCCTCTACCTCAGTTCTCTTTAAATTATGTCCCATGGAGGCAAACCTGTGAAACATTTACATCAGAATTATTCGCGCATATGGTTATTTCTGGAATAGCTTCTGGGCAGGATTCCCTTGACTCCTGCCCCTGAGCGGAGGGTTAACGCACAATGGGGAAATCTCATAGCTTGCCTGTTTCATTGCATACCTAGAAGTCAGCATTATGTCGAAATAGGACCCGAGTTATTGTAGCATTCACCTCACTTGCAAAGTGTGCTGCACTTGTGCACTGGCGCTGTGGTCTAAACCACCTAGCCTCTTGGACACGCTGGTCAGAAGGTCGTTGGTTCCAATCCCCGCGACGGAGTGAGCTCCTGTTGTTCTGTGCCAGCTTCTGCCAACCTAGCAGTTCGAAAGCATGCCAGTGCAAGTAGATAAATAGGTACCGCTGCGGTGGGAAGGTAAAAGGCATTTCTGTGCACTCTGGCACTTGTCACGGTACTCTGTGCACCAGTAAAGGTTTAGTCATGCTGGCCACATAACCCGGAAAGTTGTCTGTGGACAAACACCAGCTCCCTTGGCCTGAAAAGCGAGATGAACACCACACCCCATAGTCACCTTTGACTGGACTTAACCCTCCAGGGGTCCTTTACCTTTACCTACAAGTGTACAATTTTCAAGTTGATTGCTTAATAGATTTAGAATGATCCCCAAATCATCTACCTTGAGGTTAGATTCAACATCTCCTGAAGGATCACAAAGGAGATTTCTTGACTATGTAGAATTCATTTATGGTTCCAGATGGATGTCAGTTTTGGATTAATTCCATTTCTCATTTTCCCAAGCTTACGTTCAGTTGTCCACATTTACAGTTTGTGAATTTTTAAAAGTTCTCATGAAAATGTATTGGCATTTTTGTGCAAATTTCTTCTATAAGCATATTTTATATGCAATTTTGCATAATGTTCACCTTTTTGCAAAGCGATTTCCCATGATATGATGCACTTTCACTAATAGATGCATTTATAGGCACACTTTAGTATATGCATTTTTGTACACGTTACTTGATTGGAGAACAGGAAAATTTGGATAAATATGAATTTCAAAGGGTATCTTTGTTTCTGTTTGCATATTTTTTTGGGGGAAAGTGTTCACCCTTGATGCAAACTTGAATTGAATTTCTTCCCCATCTCTTGTTATGGTCCATTTCCCATACATTGTTAATGATGTTCTCTTTGAATTTTCATGTACTGGCTAAATTAGGTTCACTTCTACCTGCCCTGTCCTCTTAGTACTGGAATTCCTGCCAAGCCTCTCCACAGCTCTGTAGATTTCACAAGTTGCTGCTCACAACTTCCAAACCTATTTCTCCTTCAGTTCATAGAATATGTTTTGTGTTTTTATAGCAGAAAAACAAAGTGGAAGCAAGGCACTGATTTCATTGCATGGTGCACATTAGGTTGAAAGGCAGAATAACTGGGCTGCCACCACACAGAGAGAAGATTAGGTGACCTTAGGTTCCTTCTATATCCACTACTCCTCAATATGTTGCTTCAGAAGAAGTGACAGCTCAGTTCCTTGGTCTTGTGTGCATGTGCTTATTATATCTCAATACTTGGAGTGTGCTATGGACACACATTTCACAAAGTGAAAAGCAACCCAGCAGGTGCTTTTTGCTGGTGATCTAATGCAGGTATGTTAGTAAAGTTAGAAGAGGCAACCACCCCTACCCCACATATGTACACATTTACATTTGCTTGGTAGAAAGCACCAAACAGAAGCAAAATAAATGCTTCTATGTAAATCTGACCTAAGAAGTCAAAACAAAGATAGGCACTCTTCTTAGCAGCAGCCTCTCTTTTCTGGCTACTTGCAGTCTATCCACCCAAATCCATGCTGAGTTTTCCTGGAGAACGAGTGCATGTTTTGTGAAGCACAATGAGAGTATGCATTGCCCTCCCCAACTTATGCATACATAAAGCCTTCTTTTGTGAGAAGGATTCATAGGGTCAGATAATGTGCAAAGGGAAAGGCTATATATCTCACAGGCCTGCATGTTTCCACATGGATGCTTCTCCACACACAGACTGAATTATGAACAGACCTATTAATACGGGATCACAAAAGGTCAAGTTTTGTCTTCTTTCACAATTGTATTTGAATGGGGGAGAGGGATTTTATTTTAGGGAAAAAAGATTCACATTGAAAAATTTTAGAGGGACTTTTTTCCTTTTTCTTTTGCAGCATAGAGAAATAGAAAAAAAATATTCTAATGGGCAATGGGTTCAGGAACATAGACTTTTGATATTGTTGGTTTTGGTCACTTGCAGATTGACCTTTGAAACGATCTTGTTTCCAAAAGAGTGAGAAAAAACAGGAAAGACATTTTGTAGCATGGTCTATTGATGAAAGGTACATCTGATGTAGCCAGAGAAAAGTTAAGAGCATTGCTAACAAACAATAACAGATACTTCTTTCTTTTATCAAGATGCAACTCAAAGTCCACATACAAACTTTAAGTGAACTAATGAAGCCGAATTAGCAGGCAAAATTGATAATCTGTAACCTTAGTAATCATCTTTAAAATGTGTATCATTATTCTCTTTATGTATATGCCACCAGTATATACATTGGTGGGGGATGTATACTTGTGACATATATAAAGAGAACAATTACACACATGACTCTGGAGTGTCAAACAGTATTCACATAATGAAAAATAATGGCATCACCGTAAAGCTCTATACAAATACATTAAAAGTGTTTTAAACCAAATATAAAGGCAACATGGTTTTAACGTATAGGATGGTATATAAACAAGACTAAACAACCTGCCTCATTTAATGCTAATGTTGCCATCTCACAAATTACGATGTAAACATTTTGGCATTGTCTGTCTGTCCTATTAGTTCATATGTATAATGTACTTTCTTTTGTTCTTCTGCTTGCTTTTTCTTAATGGTTGTTAATGGCAAGTGCAACAGTGCCTTAGGAGTGAATTGCTGTGCAAACTATCATTCTCTTCACAAGATATTCTTATGCATAGCCAACTTATCTTCCTGGAACATGAAGGATAAAAGGGAAGGAATTGGCTATTTTTAAAACCAGTGCCAGAAATGGGGTCATATTTGGTATGGCAAGTTGCTCTCCGTTGTCAACATAGGTGATTTATGCCAAATAGTCTTGTCTAGCAGCATGGTGCCAAATGGTGGATGCAGTAGAATTAGCAAGTCAAACCACTCACGCAGATTGGTGGGCCTGGTAAAAGCTGTCAGCACTTCAGAAAAAAAGAATGACTGTAGCATCTCTTTGGGATGGCTCAACAGATGCCTCCATTAATGGTGAGAAATTCACCACAATCAGTCAGAATTATTTACAGGATAGTACTTAAATATATTATAAATTCATTTTTTTAAAAGACATAATATCAAAAGTAACTGATGACTGTACCCTAATAATTGGTGTTAAGTGGTCAGAATGCCCAGGATTCCTGCCACTATGCTGTCAAGCATTACCTGTACAATTAGCAGTTCTATACTGTTGTAGATGGCTGCTGACTTTGCATGGCTCAAAGCATTGTAGAGTTGGAAGGGGGCTCCTAGGGTCATCTAGTCTAACTCTCTGCAATGTAGAAATCTCAACTGAAGCATCCATGATAGATGGCCATACAACCTCTGCTTAAAAACCTCGCCATCCGTGTCTCTTCACCTTCATATACCATGACACAGCACTCTGTGCCTTCCCTTGAAAATGCCCCTCACAAATGCCCCTGTTTACAAGTCCTGGCCATGAGCTCCAAGAGGCTGCAATCAGCTAAACTGAACTGCTGGCTGCTAACTCTTCTAGAGGCAGGGTAATATAAGTACCCTGTTGACAGGGCCTTTCATGTCCTAGAATGGAAGAAACCTGAACTGAAGATACATGTTTTGGGAAATAGATGTCCTAGAAGAATAGCTAATCGATGTGATCGAATGCTGTGATCTCTGTGCAGAGGTGCAGTCCACCATCTTTCTCTCCACTGCTTCCATGTTTGACTAGAAACAACCCAAATCTTCTGTTAGGAACAGCATTGCTCTGATACCACAGGAGTGTCCAGTATCACATTGTATTAAAATAAATATAATGGTAAGCTCTGGATGACTGGACAAACACTTCTTACGCTTTCTGAGAGATTACAGCATGGTTCTGAAGTAAGCGCAAGGAAAGCACCAATGAATTCTAGGCATCAAAGTTACACGAAACAAGAATAGAGATATCTTGAAATGCAGAATTAGCCTAATTGCAGGCAATGTGTAGCATATCTGGTTTAAAGCAATATCTGAGATATGAGACATAGCACTTTGACAATGTTGCATCCCTGCACTGTACATAGCACACTCCTCTCCACTACTTCTGTTTCCTTCCTTTGCAGCTACCCTTCCTAGAAACTTTCTTTTAAAATACTTTTTGCAGATATAACAAATTTACAAGCTTTTATATGTGAGTTGTATATTTATCTTCACCCTGTTACTGTCTACAGAATTCAGTAAGTGACTGAACATGTTTATTTAGTAGATGAACTATACATCGTAATCAATTGAAAGTAATTGCATGCACAATTTTTTTTTTGCATATTTAACATACCACAGAATCAAACAAAAGAGAGGTGAGAAAGAAGAGTTTATCTTCAGGATATTAGGGAAAGGAAGTACACCCCTTCACTCCTAACTCGGATTAGATGTAGAGAAGGGCCTCACATCCTTTGTCCTCTTACCCCATCCCACCCACTGTACAGTACAAAAAAAACATCAGTTTGCTGATAAAGCATTTCCCCATTTTTTTCTTTCCTGGATTAACAGTTTTATTGGTTTCTGGCTTTCCTCCTCCAGTAACAACAATGACAACTGTTATTATTACTATTATTTGACTTGTTAGTTGCTTATTACCCGTAGGCCTCCAAGCAGCATCCTGTTGTTAGTAATATGCATTCTAAAAAATTCATTAAGTGGCTGAACGTGTTCATCTCGTAGCAAATGACCTATACATTTTAATTAATTAAAAATAATTACAAGCAATATTAAAGCATCTTAGCATCCTTAAATAGGACAAAGTAGAGCTCCTTTGATTTAATTACTTTTGCCTGCTCATTCTTGTGTGTTTATTTGGGTATATTTCTTTCTACGATAGGTGGCTAGATTGCGGGGGGGGGGGGGAGTATAGATATTCTATATTTTTTCCAGACTTTGCAGAGAAATGTCATCTCTTCCTTCAGGTTTATAATGAACATTCTAATAGGTGTGACATCAACAATTGCCTCTTGCTAACAGCTCTCATAATTTAACCCTTCAGGTGAACAAGTTGATTGATGAACTGCAGGCAGCTATCAAGAGCTACAAAGGTCACCTCTCTAAACTTGCCCCTCAGTTACAGGCGGAACAGGAGCAATGTGCTTCTTATGTCTACCAACATATTAAAGAACTTCCTGCAAACACAGTTTCCTCACAGGGTCTGCAGCTAAAGGTATGTGTAGTTTAACAGCTATTTCAGTTTGCCACCTGTGTTTTTTTAATGTGCGCATTCAATTATATCCAATGTAAATTCTCAGTTTTATACTTTGCTTAATCTGAGATGATGTTTCAATATCTTCCTTAAAATTTTCATTTTTAATAGTCATAAGTCTAATAAGAAGAACACTTTAAAAACCTTTAATCCAATATAGAAAAAAGAGTTAGAGGGATACATTACATCTTGCACATAGGAACATATTCCCAAGCACAAAAATAACTTCAGTTATGAATAACACACATGTCTAAATTGCAGCTTTAGCTGGCAGGGGCCATATCTTAGCAGGCAGCAACTTAACATGTACTTTCATTCCTGAATAAGGCCTTCATGCCGGGCTCAAAGAGAGTTTTCTTCTTATGACTCTGCAGGGGTGTGAGTGAGAAAAGGCCCCTCTCTTCAGTCTCCAAACCTCTCCACACACTTGACATTCACAAGCAGATAGCTTGTGAGCACATGCTTAGGTAGTATTTTTGTAGTATTGTCAGATGATAATATTATTTTAAACTATATACCAACTATATGGGGTATGGCAAAGGGTCAACATAAATTAAATTTCTGCGCTTGCCCTTCTGGTAAATGACTGATATTAATTCATTGGAAAGATAATACCATGGCTCCCTTCGATCAGTGGATAGGATATATATCAACTCTAGCAACAAATGAATGGATTGCTTGGTGTGGAAGGAAAATGGACTGAAGGGTAGAAAAATGGCTGCATGCTTCTCTCTGGGAGCTGCCATAGTTGGGCTTACTGTGTCATGTGGACCAGGTTAGAGTTACAGAGAGGATTAAACGGGAGAGAAACATTTGCCTCACCTTGCGCTTCTTATAGTGACTACTATATGATTTTATGATTGAATTTTACTCTGATTTTATTTCTAAAAATAATTTTGTATTTTTATTATAAACGGATTTGTGCATTTCATTGTGCAAATATAAACATTTTACTACAAATTAAAGAAACCTCTGCCTGCATATTGGCTTTACTTATCATGTTAAGGCATCTTAATTAGCTGACAATTGAAAAGTAAATACGTATTGCTGTACTACTTTCTTCCTTTGATTACTGTACTTGGAACAGGAAAAACAAATATAACACATATATTACAACAATATTGTCAATATGTCCATCTCAGTGTGAGAGTAATCAAATATCCCCTGTTGGTGCTTGTTGTTCCTTGATTCTATTTCCAATTTCTTTCATTTTTGTAGGGTTTCCACTGTTCTGTAGTTTCACTTTTGCTTTTACTCTTTAGCTGATACTCAGAGAGTCTTCCTAGGTGGTCTGGTTAGCTGTTTCAACCAACATGGTGCAGAATATTGGGAAATCCTGTGTGTATTCTGCTGCTTAGATGTTAAAGCTCTAGAAGATGCTATTACATTTCTCTGGATTGTTTCCTGATTTCTGACTGATATAAACTGCTTCATTATTTCCCTTTACAGTGGTTTTAACTGAATTTATCCATGCATTTTTAGTGTAAAGTCAAGGTAAAGTTTAGATATTAACCTTAATTGCTGCAGTTTCTTCACACCTATTAGTGATTCATTGTGGTTGAATGTATTTTATATCTAACTTCAAATTTGTATAGCGGTGTTGTTGTTGTTTTTTTGGGGGGGTTGTTGTTTTTTTGCAAAGTTCTCTTTGTCATTACTACACATGGGCTCAATTCAGAAGTCATGGTTTTGCTCCTCCAAACCATGGTTTAGAGAAAGACTTGGGTTGATTTCATTGTGCTGTATTCAAAGTTATTGTTTATATATATATATATATATATATATATATATATATATATATATATATTCAACAAGGAGTTTCTCGAGCCACATGCAGTTGTTCTGACCACAGATGAGAAGGACTTACATATTCCTATATTGAAGTTAAAGCAGCAACCACCAAAGTTTTATAGGCATTGCTTGTTTAATATTGCAGTGCATTTTATTTTTAAGGTAGCCCAGGACTTGTACAAAAGAAAGAGCAAAAGCATCAGTTCAGCTTGAGTACTATCATCCCCCTCTATTTTTGCGTTATTATGTCTCTCTTCGCTTCTCTGCACTTGGGTGGGAAATTGTTTTGGCTGTAATATAGGAAATAGGTACTGCTCAGTGGCTCTTAG
The DNA here is from genome assembly GCF_009819535.1 of Lacerta agilis. Lineage (NCBI taxonomy): Eukaryota > Metazoa > Chordata > Lepidosauria > Squamata > Lacertidae > Lacerta > Lacerta agilis. Next base: position 62,345,927 of record NC_046312.1, on the reverse strand, counting down.
TGTAACACCTACTGTGAGGTTTAACAGAACTTTTAACAGTTTGTTTAGTAGTGGTGGAGGAACTAATGTGGCCCTTGTGTGTTGTCACTGGTTTTTCTCAGGTTGGCAGCTGGCATTGGAAACATGCTGGTCCAGAGAGATGTTGTTTTCCACTGTGCCCGAGCATTTTCAAACATTGTAGAAACACTGAAAGAAGTAATAGCAACAGTGTTCTTTCTGTAATCTCACTTCTTACAAAAGTCTGTGATAATGGACTTAAGATGTCTAACAAAAGTGTGGTCCCAAATAGTAGATGTTCCCATACTGCTGGATAGGAGTTAATATTATATAAGTTGGCTGATCTCATGTCTTCCTGTTGTTCTTGTTTGCCCCAGAGATAGACTTCTTTCTCACCAGAAGTAAAAATAGCCAAACATTCTATATTTCCATTTTATTTTTTGTGCCTTCCTGCAGTTCTGCACTGAAAATCTGGCAATTGAAGAAAGGTGGCATTTCCTGCTAATTATTTGTATAGTATGCAAATTGTAAAATATAAACTTATTAGATAAGATTAGATAAGTAAAGCTATTTTATATGCCCTATAAGTTTTTAAAGCTGTACTGTATATGTAGCAAATGCAGGTTTCTTCAACTAAAAGCACTTAAATCTCTAAGGATGCTTCTCCTTGTTGCTTCTTCAGTCAATTATCTGCATAGAAAATGTAGGGAATCACAGCTATGCACAGTTTGCAAGAAGGCAGAAATTATGAGATCACCAAAAGTGCTGCAGCACATGACACCTATTTTCCGTTGATGCTCTTTCTTTAACTTGTAGTCATGCAGTGCCAACTAACACAAAGCAAACTTTCCTATATGCCTACCCCTAGAACCCATTTCTAACCCATGTCACACCAAATCGTCAGCAGTGTGTCGTTCCAGTTGACTTGATTCAGCCAGTAGGAATCATTTAGCTTTTGTGCTTTTTAGTATAGCAGTGTCTTGCAAATACATTTATAAGTCTACAGTGTTTTTTTAACTAGCCCGTTTTTTTTAAATACTAGCCCCCCTGCACACACATACTACATTAGCCATTGTCCTTTGAATACAATGATTTGTATATAGATCCCCTGCCTGGCTACATAGCATCAATTCTTGCCACAGGTGACCAGTCAAGTGGCTATTTACCAGCATGATATAATATATACTGGCACTTTTCAGTCAAAAGTAACCCTTTATCTAGAAATGGGTATTTCCTATGAGTGTAGTGTTTAGATGATTGGTTAAAGGCCTTTTGAATGTTTAAAAGGTGCACCCAAACTAACCATGGAGCAGATATGTGTGCGTATGCAATACACAAGTGTATAGGGATGCGGGTGGCGCTGTGGTCTTAACCACCGAGCCTCTTGGGCTTGCCAATCAGAAGGTTGGCGGTTCGAATCCCCACGATGGGGTGAGCTCCCGTTGCTCTGTCGCAGCTCCTGCCAACCTAGCAGTTCAAAAGCACGCCATTGCAAGTAGATAAATAGGTACCGCTGTGGCAGGAAGGCAAATGGCATTTCTGTGCACTCTGGCTTCCATCAAGGTGTTCTGTTGCTCCAGAAGCCATTTAGTCATGCTGGCCACATGACCCGGAAAGCTGCGAACAAACGCTAGCTCCCCCAGCCTAAAAACGAGATGAGCGCTGCAACCCCATAGTTGCCTGGGCTGGACTTAACCATCCAGGGGTCCATTACCTTTTTACCTATAAGTGTATACAAAGATGCAGGCAGCAGGTGCCATCTTGGGAAAAGGTATTGCCTCTTTCCCCTGCAAGTGAGGAGGCTAGCTAGATTGGGAAAGCCCACCTCTGGTACTGTGAAGGCTCCTGAATCCTTAGACCTCCCAGGTCTCATGCAGAGTATTCTGGCCACATCTCCTGAAACCCAGTCAGCTGCAGCTGTGAGTTCCCTGGCCCCTGGCATTAAGGGAGACAATGCAAAGAGATGAAGAACACAGTCTTTTTTGGCCTCTTTCTCCTTTCATGAGGAACACCTGGCCGCTCTTTTCACAGCAGCCCTCAACACGCACTCCACGAGACACAAGAAAGCCTCTAAAGGCAGGCCTCATTCTCCCCACTGTCTCTCAGGGAGCCATTCTTGCACTGCTAGACATTGCCAATATTGCTCTCATTCCAGCATTACAGCAAAAAATACAGATCACAATGGTTTGTCAATATTCTCATAACCAAGTATTCCCCCCTTTTTAGTTATTTAATAGATTTACATTTATTCAGTATAATGCAATTAACTGACTAACATCTACTGTAATTCATTGGGTGACCGTGCTAGTCATCCAAAGTCTGTGAGTTCCCTTTGTGATCCAAGGGCCCTGTTGGATGAGTAGGAGACAAAGGGATTGACTCATAGGACACAATGCACCAGGAAGTTCTCTTGCAGAAGCTCCTTCGAAATGAATGGAACAGAACTGGAATATTTCAGTGAGGCATAAAAATGTGTTCAATTCGTCAGGTGCAATGGGTGCACCCTTGCATTTTTCATCAATTGTACATGCACTGGAAGAGCGGCCACAAGTCTCTTCGTGCTTCTTTCATGCTTTTCACTGCTCAGCAATGTCTTATATGTAGAACATGACTAACATTCAAAATAATCTTAAATTATTTCCAAGGTAAACATTCACATAGGTCACATTTCCTTAAGCTTTCTTTAGACAAGTAGTCTTTCCATGTATTTGTAGTTGAAAATTCAAGTGAACATTGCGAAAACACACACATACACATTTTTGATAGAAAGAAGGGATTTTTCTTCGTTTTAGCTAGTATTAAGCATCCAATATGACTTTAAAAAAAGAAAAACCTTTATGTGCACCAGACTAATGTACTTTGTTGTGAGAGCTGATGGCTTGGTACCTCTTCATAAGTGAATGCTGACTTTTCTGATTAGTGTATGCCATTTTGATTGTAATGATCTATAACTTGCATAACATTTACTTAATTACGGTTTATTTTTGAAGGTGTATGAAAATGGCAAGGATACTGGGGAGATTCTTGTTTACATCAGTAGAAAAGAAATGGAAATCAATCCTGGGGACCAACCCAGTGCTGTTATGGAGAGGGTAAGCTAGGAAATACTTCCCTAAGTCCATACATTTATTCGAATGACCTGAAGCTTTCATTCTGGGGATTTATTTTGCAGTTCCCACATATAGCATATTTTCTGTTTATGATTCTTGCATAGCAGAGCCACACTTTCTCTGTGCTCACATGTAGAGGCTAACCTAATAACCATTAAAATAGTGAGATGTGACTGTCCACTTGTTTCACTTTTGTCAGAGTATGTTGCACTGTACAAGCTCTTCAAATACATTACCAACATCACGCAAGTGGTGAAATATTCCCACATTGCATAGAGTCGGACTACTGTAGATGATCCTCGTGGTTCCTTCCAACTCTATGATTCTCTGATTTCTGCTTCCCCCTGTAGTCCCCAGATCTGCTCCGGAGGGTCCCTCAACCCTCCATAGCAGATTTGGGGAGTGTATGGGGGGGGGGGGAGAAAGGGAAATCCCATTGGACAGCTGGAAATACATTTTGGTTGCATATGAACACCATCGGATTTCACCCAATATCTCTGTAATCTTTAGGATAGCCATGTAAAGTTGACTAGTATTATTATCTCTATATTGCAGATGAAAGAGAGCTAAGAATGCAAGATTAGTAGTTTGTGCAGAAAATTTAGTGGGCTTTGTGGCTGAGTTTAGATTTGAATGAGGGACACCTCAAATCATGATATAGGAAGCCAATATGCCTCCTTAGTCAAATGCCTCCACTGATACCCCCCCCCCCTTTATTGATCATATGTATGTATAGGAGTAAATCAGGAGATTTATAACTATATTGACAGAGAAACATGATTGTCAATTGGTGGTATGCCATAGGTGATATGGTAATCTCTGAAAGAAATAAATCCCAGATATGGAAGAACATGATCAGTGATTTATTGTGTAGATTGTGATGTTTCCTTAACTGCTATGAGTATTTATTATTATTGGAATTCTTTCTCTTGCACTAATGCGAGAGATAATTTTACTGTGTCATGTTTATGGTTCCAACAGCGGTTAATAATACTGGGGGTGTACTACTGGTTTTATAAATACTGTCACAATATGGTCATGTATCTGAGGCCTCTGTGATATGCTCAGTTGCAGAAGCTGGCAAAGGAGAATAGAGTATGAACCAATCTACTGGAAAGAGCTTTCTGCACTCAGAGAAGAGTGACAACTAGGAGGGGCATGTGGAATGAAGTGACTATATTTAGAGCCATCATTACGATGCCATGAAATGGAAAATTGATCACAGAATGTGCAGTGTACTAGTGTTTGCTACATAATAGATTTCTAAAAGTTCCTTAAAAGGAGAATTTTTATATTTTAAGTTATAAAATTCAAATGAATTCAGGTTGGATTTTTCAACTGTCTCGCAAAACATACTTTATTTAAATATTCCACTGAATTAAGCTGCTTAGCGCAATTTTCTCTGGGTTTGGGGCTTGAGTGCTGTGGGGTTTTTTTGGTCAAGCCTCTGTGTATATTTTTACAGCGCTGAAATTCTTATATGAGTCTTGCATTATCCCTGTTCAGCTATTGATCATCAATGGTTTGGCAGGAGGATGGTGGGGAGCACAGTAATTGTCAGACCTTAACAAGCTCAGTAAAAACAGCAACAAAATGTAGCTCCAAATGTGGACTGGGAAAACATAACCTTTATCAAGAAAGCTTGTTACAGTATGTAGAAGCTAACTGCTTGTTCTGTACAACTGTCACATCTGCTTTCAGCTTGTGTGCCAAGGGGTCAGAGCTCAACCATAATCCTGTTGCACCCCCTGCTGGTTAAAAGCCTGTGCTCATTTTGTTACTTTACACTGAGATAAACATTGCAGTCATTTCACACTTCTTTTAACATTCTATATGAAATTAATTATCGTTTGTTTGGACATCACTGGTTATGGAGTACAAACAATTTATTACAGATGTTCCCATTTCATTTTTTTTATATCTTCCACCGCCAGGTACAGCACATGATTCACCAAAGGCTTCAACATTCAGCAGATTTCAAACCGTCAGGCCTCAGTCAGTTTCCGACCCGGCTTTTTGACGAGACTGGACAAGAAATTAAAAACCCACTTTTACTGCAGAACGAGCAAAAAATTTGGGTTTCTTATGGTGAAGATTACAGGTAGGAGCAAAGTGTTTAGCTCTGTGACTGTCAGCAATCTTTGTGTTGTCAAACTACTGTAAAGGGAAGTTTGATAACCTCCAAGTAAAATCCCTTTTATTTTTATTGTAAACTCCAACAAAATTTCAGAGGTCTTGTTTGAGACAGTATTGTTTGTGGAATATGACATCTCTGTCTCTGACTTTCTGTCTTAATGCCTTGTCATAGTTCTTGATGTCTGCCTGTCAGCACAGCAAGAGGGATTTTTTCATGTCTGAATAGTCACCTTAATGATAGCAGATGGAAACACCACAGGGGGTCCAAGCCCATCACACTGTCATTGTCACAGACTGCCCTGACCTGTTTCCACTCCACTATTTTTTTGTCCCTTTTTAAAGGAGAAATGGATGGTAATTGAAAAGGATCTTAAGCAAGATTTATGAAGCTGTAGACAACATGATTCCCTACTATTGCTCTATGTTTTCACAAATAAAGTCTTAACCTTTTAAGCACCAGTGATAGTAGAATGAAAAATAAATTGCTAAAACTTGTAAAATCTGACCAACTATAGTTAAAAATGGAAGGCACTAAGTCCACGCAATAGTTAATTTATTTGTAGCATTTCAGGAAATGGGCTTTAAAAAAATCCACACAATTATTGTTACTTCCAGAAGCAAAAATTAATGCATTTCAGAGTTTGTCTTGTAATAGCTATGAAGTGAATTAATTTTTCACTAGCACATATTTCCTAAAAAGTTACTTCTTCATGTGTGTGGCAGAAGTGTATTAGTAAGATTATCTGTATTTATTTATTCAACTGCAAGCCAAGGATGCTTATACATTTCATGTGCTGTAGCTGCAATGTACAATTTCTTTTATTTATTTATATTATGGATATACACCCACACCCATGAACTGAAAAATATTTCCACGTTTTTACTTTGCTTTTTCATTTTCTACAACTGGCTTTGTTTACATTTTTAAATAAAAAATAGCAGGCACTTTATGTAAATTTATAAAGAGATAAGAAATATAATTGCCCTTTCCTTTGTTTTAATCGGTACAGTCATAGCACAATTCGATGCTTGTTTGTGCCATGGTAAGTTCCACAATGTTTAATGGGGCTTACTCCTATATAGGTGTGCATGGAATTGTAGCCTCAATAATATTCAAGATCTAGGAAATTATTTTTATGACTAACATGAAAAGTGAAAAGGCTGTAACTATAAATACAATGTGTTAAAAATACGATACTAAGCACTGCAGATGGATATTATACAGCTATTTTCTTCCACCTCACACTGTGTTTTAAAACAAAGAAAAAAAATTAATACCTGAGCCTTAACTTTACTGTCATTCAATTCCCTGTAGAATACTGCAACTAGAGCATATAGCTTATATATGCTATATGATATACAGAAGTTGGTAAGGGTTCCTTTCTATAATGACATCCTTTATGTCAATAAACAATATTCTGACTAGACCCTACCTGCATACCTTAAGATTAGCTCACAAATGATAGCCATTCTCACATAATGTACCTTCAATGATTACTTGCAAAGTAATTATGGTAACCATGAAACTGGCATGTCTTCTCAAATTTAAATTGCCTTATAAAGATATTGTCAAGGATCAAGGGGAAATAAAACTTCAAAATTTTAACAGTTTACTGTATTCTATTTAAAATGTTCATTTTCTCTTGTTTTTCTTATCTGAAATCTTATATAGAGTTCAGTTGTACTGATTTATTATTGTACTGTTAATCATGTTATTTGGATTAAAAATATTAATACGGAGCCCTGTGAAAAAATTGTGAACTGAAACAGCAGCTCTAATTCTTTGGAAATGAATCCTCTAAAAGAACACAATATTTGTGTTAATGGCGGGGGTGGGGGGTGGGAGTATGCTATTTTCATCATACTTTTTAGATAGTTTTTCTCCCTTATTTTTATATGTTCAAATTATTTCTTGGCATTATGTTTTGTAAGCATGCAAATGATCCATTGTTTCAATAGCTAATTGATTGTAAATGGTTGTTTACTTATGACATTTTATCAGCAGCCGTGAGTTTAACTTGATGTAGGCACAGTAGAACAATTTAAGAGCAGAAGTCTTAAGTGCACTCCAAAAACTGAGCAGAATGGAATGATTATAATCTTCATATAGTTATATAGTTCAGAACAACAACTACATTTGTCTTCATGCTGATCATGTACAAAATATTTATTTATTTCACAATGTATTATTTTTCAATTATAAAAGGAGTAACATGGCTTGTACTTGAGTAATTTAATTCTCTTTGTACCAAACTGGAATCTGGCTCACTATTTATCAAGTTTATAAAGTATATTATGTATAGCTTACATCCTTGTGATAGTGTTGACACAGCTTTAGAACACCAGTTCTTCTCTGAAGGAGTGTCCGTTTCCCCTTGTGAGAATAGAGAGTCTTTTCAGAAATGTTGTTTGCTGGCAAGTCATCTCCTGAATAGTAATACCTGAGGTTGAAATTATAATACTGTATATATAGTGGACTCTTTTTGCCAAAATTAGCTTGAAGTCTTGTTCACGAGGCTGCTTCACAATTTGGACCTAGAACTACAAGATGCATTGCTGCTTTATTGAGAATTGGCATTGCAGTATGAAAGAACCATTTAGACAAAATAAGGAAGAAATGTACAGTATAACTGTACACAGGGTGCTGTCAAACGCAGCAAATGTACAAACTCACATGTAGTGTAGGAAAATAGGTATTATAGATTTTTATTTTCACCCCAGCTTTAACCCTATGGATATGCAATCTTAAGAAAAAATATCCATGAATTTTATTATTTGATCATAATCAATAATTCTGATTATTACTTCACCCTGTTAAAAAGCACTTTCCTTCACTCTTTCTTTGATCTTGGCATAAAGGCTGCGTCACATGTGTCATTTCATCTCTGTGGAGATTATCTAGTTGGGGGGGGGTGTCACATATGTTCTAGCACCAATTTCTCGACACAGGAGCTTGCTTTTGAAACTTTGTATTTCTATCTCCATGTTACATAGTTTCAAACAGGCCTGTCCTCTTCTTTTCAATGGGAATGTTTTTGTCCTATGTTAACACTGCAGGAAGCATTTCAAAACACTCCTGTAAAGCAGTGTTTTTCAACCATTTTTGGGCAAAGGCACACTTATTTCATGAAAAAAATCACGAGGCACACCACCATTAGAAAATGTTAAAAAAATTAACTCTGTGCCTATATTGACTACAGGTATATATAAAGTAATTTTCCCACAGCACACCAGGCAACATCTCGCGGCACACTAGTGTACCGCGGAACAGTGGTTGAAAAACACTGCTGTAAAGGACATAGCTTCATTGAAACGGGGTCTTGGTTTTCTGCCTTCTGTCGCCATCAGGAATTTTGGGGGTGGGGTTTGTTTTGGATCCTTGAGTCTTGTTTTCATTCCTACAAGGGATGGTCCCATTATTTTGCCATGGCAAAATATTGTAAAATATTATATAAAGTACGACATGTGTTTTAAAAAGCCACGCAGCTCTGTGTGCGCGCACACACATGTGTGTGTTGCTTACATGTGTGCATTGCTTATATGTGTGCGCACACACACACACACACACACACACCTCAATGAGGAGCAGGCACAACTTCTACCCTCTTTTCATCAAATAAGCTTTTCCTGCTGGCCACGTTCTGTAACAGTAGTAGTCTATAGGAAGTGTGATACAAACACACAGGCAGCATAGTTAACATTTATCATAGCCACAGCAGACAGCATTTTAGTAGCCTGAGCAATTATTTGCTATTTGCACGAATTATTGGACGTTAAGTCTGAAGACATTCCATCCAATCTACTATTGCTATTAATACGTATGCATTCAGATGTAGCTGGTGGCCCCTTTGCATTATAGTGCACATACGCATAGCCTATGAACACTTTATGATGTGAGACAAACTCTACGGCTGCATGCAGCACGTCCCTTTAATGAACATGAAACTGATTGGTGCCATTTTGCTAGCTGCATTTGCCAAATCTATACACTTATCTGTTGGTCTCTCAGATGTCATACAGTTGTGTTAGTAATGATACAGGCCAAACCTCTCCCACAATCTTAGGTTAGCACCCAAAATAGAAGAGAACCTGGCAGATCTGTTAAAACCTAGTACTGTCCCAATTGTATAAAAGTATGGAATGGGGTGTCTGAAGTTTTAGCCAAAGAGAGAGAGAGAGAGAGAGAGAGAGCGCATAGGTGAAAGGTACTGAACCCATCCTGTACTTTCCTGTCCTTTGTGGAGTAAGAGGATAGTAGAAGTAGTACCACAAATTCTTCATCAAAAAATGTCTCTGTTGTGAAAGTTCTTACAGTTTTCCTGACTCTCGTTGTTCAGTCCTCCAAGCCTCTTTCTCTGTTTACTCTGTCCACGGTTGCATGACAGGCAAGCTGACATCATGATTACAGGGAATTCTGGCCTTATCATGATGCTGTTGTCCTTTCTGGAAGGCTGCTGCCTTGACTCTGCCTAGTCAGCCATTTCATACCTTGTTAATTCATACCTTCCATGGAAGGTAGCTCACCTTTTGGTTTCTCTAAGGAAAAGTCCTTTTTATTTGTCATAGTCATCAAAAGCTTCCAGCAGTTTAAGTGAAGAATTGATGAATCCATGAGCATATTCACAAAATCTCCAGACTTATTTTGCCAAATATTACATCACTTATTATGGTGCATGACAGGGTGTTTGACTAGGGATTTGACATCTGCTCAGATATAATCTTAGTTGATTGTTCTTATAGTCTACCTTTATTCCTTCCTTCAAAGTTTGCCACCTCCAATAATCTAAATGCTCAGTTAGGGATTTGGGTTGTGCCAGTCTCAGTGGCCCTACTCCAACCAGCTTCTCCTAGGAATAGAAAATCCCTTTCCCTTTCTTCCAAGAAGACTATCAGTCAACTACTTCTCACAAAATAATTCTATAAAAGATTATTACAGACCCCTCACCAAACAATTTCTTACAGTTGTTTCACATTTTTCACTACTCACCAGTTGATGCTTGTCTTGTGAGGTTTTTAATGCAATTGAGAGCATGTTTGCCCTGCTGGAAAACTGCAGGTCAGAACCTCATTGGATCTTCTCTGACATAACTAAACTTTGTAATTTGCACCACACACTATGCTCAGCCTGTGTCTCCTCAGAAATGATGAAGGTGTAGAACTGAGGAGAGAAAGAGAATCTGCACTGCTCTAGGAGGAATGCTGTCTCCCTTATTACCCGGTTTCTGCTGAAAGGAATTTTTTTTTCTTCATTTCTCCATTTTAGCTTCACAGTTTAAGAAAATCACCAGTGTGAGCATGTTCCCTATTCTTCATTAAATGCAACTGTATTTTCTCTTTTGTAGATGATCACCTTGGAGCTGGTTTTAGTTCTTTTTTCTTTGTTCCCCAACAAATACTTCTGCTTGGAGATGACTCACTATTTCAGGAATAATTCAATTTCCTTGCTGTTCATAACCTATAGGTTAATAAAGATGATAAGCTAACTTGTAGTGAGAATTAATCCCCAACGTGAAAGCACTGGAACTGCAATAGGGCAGTAGCTACTAGATTACTAATTTTTCTCACCGTCAAACAGCAAGAGGTATAGATTTGAATGTCTTGTTGCTAAATTCATTTTTACCAACTTCAGTTCTTGTGCTTGCTGCTTCATATACATATGATGACTGGTTCTGCAGCTTATTTTCCCTCCCCCACCAAAGGTCATATTTGACAATATTTCAATTTTTCAGGTCTCCTGTAAATCCTGTCCTGAGTTTGACCTTTGACAGAGTGGCTGCAGCTGAAAAGAATGGCACCACAGTTATTTATAAAACACTTCTGGATCCCACAGTTGATTTACTGCCTGGATGTGACAAGTACATTTATATGAGTTTTCTGAAGCACTAAAATTGTTGGGGATGGGGAAGGGAGGGGGGATTCCAGTGTTGGTGTGTATTGCAACTGTTGCTATAACTATTATAAGCAAACACTTACAGTTTGCTTTAGCATCAAAACACATTAGTTGCTATTTACTTTGGAGTACACTCAGCAAACCTCCAACTTCCATTAAATATATGGATGATTTAGTTATGAAGATATGGCACTTTCTCCTTAATAATTTGTGGCTAATTTGAATAAGGAATCGTGCCTTTTTAGTGCAGGAGTAGCTAAATTGTGGCCTTCCAAACCTCCAACTCCCATCAGCCTCAGTCAACATAGCCAGTGGTCAGAGCCGATGGAAGATTTAGTATAGCAACATCTGATTGGCTACCCCATCACAGTGCAAAGGCAGCAGTGCTATTTCCCATTTAGCTGGGAGTAAGGACTATGGAACTCAGTGGAACTCAGTAAATATGCATAGAATTGAGCTGTAAACAATGTTGATTTAACATTAGCTGAGCCATTCGTTTTTAATGTACGAAAATGTGACTGGCCAAAAGATCACTTTCCTATATCAAATAATAGTCACAAAAACTTGGATGAAGAAAACTATTTCACACACACTTTATTCCTTCATTCCTTTTTAAAAGTTCAGAAACTAAATACTGCAAAGAGTTCAAACGTACTGAAACAAAAAAGCCTGAGGAAAACAAAAAGGACTTTACCTGGTGATGAAAAGTCAAGGTTGTTCCCAGGGAAGCCTCTGGGGAGGGCATTCCTCAAATGGGATGCCACCATTAAAAAGCCACTCTTCCTATTGGCCACTGCCTCACCTCATTTGGCTGATAGCAATGCACATTATGCAGTTAACATTAGGTCCTTACAATTATTAGTCACTACGATGAAAGGGCTATGAGCAGTGCAAATGCCCAAAATTGCAGAGTGGGAGGGGATGTAATGCATGTCTATACAATCTACAGAAAGATGTGCATTGCCTGTGCACACAATTGCTATCAGAGCAAAGCCATCCAGTGTCAGGGGCCGTAGGCAGGTTCTGAGCCAACCATAGTAGTGTAACCCCCCCCCCCCCCGTGACTGGCAGCTTTTCCCTTATATGGAATAAAATATTGCCGTGCATTAGAGAGAAAATAATAACTGAGATTGTCCCTATATGAGCAGACCTACCTTCGGACCAAACTCAACGTGATTGCATATGTCTTTGCAGTTAATTGTTGGCTTTTAAAAATACAAATAATTGTCACCAGTTGAGATCTTTTAATCCTGGACTACTAAAATTTCAGCTCCTCTTCCTTTTGGAAGGCTGCGAGGAATTATAGAAATTTGCAATATAGTATAACTGCTCTAAGTAAACTTGCAGAGAGTTGATTTAGAATCTGCATTATACTTTGGAAGAAACATTAAAGCAATTCCCAGGTCCTGCTTGCAGACTTTGCATGAGCATCTGGTTGGCCATGAGAGAAGAGGACCCTGGGCTAGATGGGCCATTGGCCCCATCCAGCAATGCTCTTCTTGATTCTCAAATGACAACAATTTTTTATTGTCCATTTCAGTTGGGAAGCTTGTGCTGGATTTCCAGATAATGTTCAATTCACAAACCATCAGGAATGTCAAACCTCGGAAATTGTGGAGTCAGACAACCATTTTATACAATATAAGGTGAGCAGTGAGGGTGTTGTTGTTTTTTTTAAGCCCCATTTTTTACTATGATTTGCAAATTAAATGTTTCAGCCCTCTATGAATATACACCCCCCCTCTATTTATATGAAAAAGGGTATTGCCACATCTTATGTGTGTTTTAAATTGCACATTATCAACTATATGTAGTTGAAGGCAGGCTCACTGAAAACGTACAAGTTAAATCTGAGGAAGTTGGAGAGCTTAAAAGCTCTTTTTGTAGCATCTGAGTTCCTGTGAGATCTCGTGTGAGCATCTTTAGCCTCCCAGAGCCTGCATTGAGAGCAGGCCTTGCCCAACAAACAAGGCAGAGAGCTTAAAAGCTCTTATCGTACCTGGTCTACTTGGGTTACTCAGAGCAAAAAGAGCTTTTAAGCTCTCCGTCTTGGGCACAGCTTCTGCAGGTACAGGGGATTCTCTCCACACCCACTAGCTGTGTGGGTGGTTCCAAGGGTTTGGGTATGCAGGTAACTCCCCACTCATGTGCATAAGAGTCGTGCACAACCTTGCGCAAATGTGTCATTTTTGGTACTGCAAAAGGGGGCAGGATGGGCAGTGAAATAGGGTGGAGCAGAGGCAGAATGGGGTGAAAGGGACTTGGACAACCCAGAACTGAACCCCCACATAAGATGCATTTGTACTGTAATGCTGATTGATCCAGAATGTGAATTGGATTGTGGATTCAAAAGAGATTAGAATGTGCACCCTATGGAAGGCAGTTCAGTTCTGAGAGAATATATTCTGAATATATTTTTATAGGTATCCAATATGTTAAAGCCCGCTTATTCCATCTGGCAAGCTAGCACAATGTTGAATTACACCCAAAGTTTTGTATTCTCTCCAAGCCATCTAATATTTATCTTTAGCATGTTTTTCCTTCTCTGTGTTTTTATGCTTTCTTTCTACTTTTGTTGTTTTTATTTTTATTTTGAATTGTTTTATTTATTGATAACTTTGTTAGAGGGTAGTCTATGCATTATCTAAATGGATTAATAAAGCAGGACTAAAGAGACCTGGAACAGGTAGGGGAGCAGTCAGGAAGGAAATAAAGGAGATGTTTTCAACCTTTTGGAGTACACGACTCCCTTGACCAACTACATTCCTTCTACGGCAGCCCTGTGGGGGCTCAGGAGCCCAGTTATGTCATGCTTTGCCTGCAGAGCTGGCAGCCTCTCACCCTTTCTCAAACACTCTCCCTTGTGGAGTGTTCCCTCAGCCTCCTCTCCTCTCCCTTCTCCTTGGGAGTCCTCCGGGTAGCCGCTGTCACCGCCCATGGTCTTTGAGCTGCCCCCACTCTCCAAAGAGAGATGCCTCCTCACACTCCCAGTACGTTTCTGAGCACAATTCAAAGTGTTGGTGCTGACCTTTAAAGCCCTAAATGGCCTCGGTCCTGTATACCTGAAGGAGCATCTCCACCCCCATTGTTCAGCCCGGACACTGAGATCCAGCGCTGAGGGCCTTCTGGCGGTTCCCTCACTGTGAGAAGCAAAGCTACAGGGAACCAGGCAGAGGGCCTTCTTGGTAGTGGCACCCACCCTATGGAACACCCTCCCATCAGAGGTCCAAGAGATAAACAACTACCTGACATTCAGAAAATACCTGAAGGCAGCCCTGTTTAGGGAAGTTTTTAATCTGTGATATTTTAATGTATTTTAATATTTGTTGGAAGCCACCCAGAGTGGCTGGGGAGACCCAGCCAGATGGGCGGGGTACTAATAATAATAATAATAATAATTTATAATAATTTATTATTATTATTATTATTATTATTATTATTATTATTATTATTTTATTACAGAGGCCTGAGACTTGTCTGTCCATTCCCAACAGCAAGGGCTGGTGGGCTGGGCTCCCTCACCCACTTGCTTGCATACTCCAAGGCTGCCTCAGCTCCTAGCAACCAGCACCCCTGGCCAGTCACAGAGGCACCACTAGCCTGCGGAGCTTGTAGCCAAGGCTGCTGCAACAAACAGCTGTGCAAGGCTTTGGGAGGCAGATATACAAGAGCGCATCAGTGGAGAGAGGGAAAGAAAAAGGGACAGAGGCCAGTGCTGCCTGCGGCACCTCTGACCATCATTCAAAGCACCCCAGGGTGCCACAGTACAGTGGTTGAGAAACAACACACTAAAGGATAAAAAGCTGAAGCAGAAAGCAAGAGTGATTGAGATAGATCTTTCAGGACCCTGGACAGGTCATAGGGAAGAGACAACTTGTTCCAGCAGGTGCTGTTTGCTAACTGCTTCCATGTGTAATTCCAGAACTGGACTTTGTCTCCCTTGTCCTGCCACCTTGGTGAACTAGTTGTGCGATTCTCCCTCAAATATGCACAATTCTCAGGGCATCAAAGGTAGTGCTGTTTGTTAGTAGAATGCAGATTTGTGCAAAATGTGATTTTAGGGATCAGGGTGATGCGCCTCCCTCTTTTGTTCTAATCTCTACTTTCAGAGACCAAACATAAAAGTGTATAGTTGTAGGCCATTACTCTTGGAATTATAGCCAATGTGACCCCACTCTTTTATCCTGTTTGGATATATGAGCTCATTGTTTACTGCAGATAAACATGGTGTCTCTAGCTTCTGATTTGCTTTTGACATAATTGTGGCTCAGTAGCACAGTAAAATGAGTACACCTTTGCTGTTTCGGATAGGCACACTCCAGATAAAGTAGCATTTTAATGCAAAAGTCTGTATACGATTCTAGTGTATAAGATTATATGTATAAGTAGGAGGGGATAACTAAGGTTAATTCGTGTTGAGAGAGAAAAATAAAAGACGAGGCAAAACCAAAGAAACAAATATTTTAAGTAGCATAAACATTAACACCAGTTTTGAATATAGTCAAGCTTTGATGTCTTAATATGTGTTTAGAAGGCACAGCAACAGCTATATTTCAAGAGTGTAAACCCTTTGCTGTGAATAGTAATTTGATACCTTCAAGAGCAATTTTTGAAAGCAAAACTCAAGGCACGGGGGCAGATACCAATAGTGTTTTTTTTTTTTTAAATGTCCTAATGTTAAAGCTCACTGAGGTGTACAAGATGCTAAGAGGATTACACACTAAAAAGGCAAAAGTCTCATGTTCTGGATACTCACACATTAAGATTGCTGTCAGGTATAGATAGTAATGCTCAACCCCTGACTGTTATATTTAATCTTTTATTGACAGGCAAAACCTTTCCAGTAGAGTAAAATTTGTGACATATAATCCACATTCGTAAATCTGGGGATAGAGATAACCCAGACAATTACAGCCTGTTGCTCTTTTATCACTGTTTAGAAAGCTAGGCCATGTATCTATGACCTGGGATATATTGCTGGCATTTTGTGTTGATAACAGCAGCATTAGAGGCAGTGTCCTTGTTGTTCATTAAGTTTCGGTGCAATTGCTTTCTTAATAAAAGCAGAGGGTAGTTTTAATTATAGCACAATTTTTTTTAAAATTGCTCTATTGAAGGAGGAAAAAAATGTTTAATAGTATGAATGCATATTCCATCTTCAAATTCCATTAATGTTATTGTAACTTCTGTAGAGCACACTGTCTGTATACAGTCCATCTATCCGTGAGCACTTGCATAACATTTACCATTGACTAGAGCCACCTTTGTCAACCTGGTGCCCTGCAGATATTTAGAACTACATCTCATATCAGCACCAGTCAACATGGTTGTGTGATGTTGGATCTAATAGGATTTGTAGTCCAAAACATCTGTCAGTCCTTGGGTAGTGAAAGCTGGCCTAGAGGTCCAGCACAATAATTAGTTTTGGGCTTATGGTGTGATCTTATGAAACATTGCACTGAGGCAGCATCATATAGGATCAATCTGTGGTGCAGACTGTACTCCATTTTGGTAGGGTTAGAATGCAGAACAACTGTTGCATGACAAACTACTTTTTGCAATGTGATAGCTAAAGCTGATTCAGAAGATCAGAAAGTTTTATTCCAAAAATAAGTCCACATGCAGTGTTTACAGTGAAATATGCTAAATGTGAATCTCTCAGGTTTTGTTTTGGGTTTTGTTTTTTTGCATAAAATATGCTGCGATTTTTATAATTTATATTTTATTTCTATGTATACTTGTGGATAAATGAGTAAAATACAGAGAAAGCTTGGCAGATAAGTAATTCGTGAGGTGTGGAGGATGGGATTGGAGGCTGTGATCTTTTAAAAAGCTCTCCACCTTGCTTTCTGGGTTCTATGTAGGTCACATGTGGGTTCTGGAGGCCTTTGCAAGATCTCACAAAATCTTGGGTGGCCCTAGACAGGCATGGCCAAACTTGGCCCTCCAGCTGTTTTGGGACTACAATTCCCATCATCCCAGACCACTGGTCCTGTTAGCTAGGGATGATGGTAGTTGTAGTCCCAAAACAGCTGGAGGGCCAAGTTTGGCCATGCCTGGCCTTAGAAGATCTCATGCTGACTCCAGAAGGTAAGATTTCTCATGCCAGGATTGCTCCAGGAGTCATTCTGACTTTACACCGGTTTGCCTTTACATGGTACCCCTGGGACGTAAACCCCACCCCAACACAATTTCTACTGTATTTCAAATGAAATGTTATGACCCGGTTTCCATATGAGTCCTTTGCCCACTTTGAGGAGGGAGGTGTTGGGGAGAAATTTATTCATCAAAAATTATGAGAATGCTGCAATCCTAATCCCCTCTGTACTATTTTCTGGAGGAGAGGTGGATTGGTCACACCTTACTCTGCCAACTTCTTTAGGCCTTTTCTCATGAAGTGATGCCTTTTCCTCTCTGCAAGTGTGAGCTCCCCATTCCTATTGAACGTGGTGTTCTGGGGGCTGAGATGAACCAGGAATCCCGATACCAAGCCACCACTTGCCCATTGACAGCTCCAGGCTAGTGCAGTAATTCTCTCTCTCTCACTCACTCTCTCACACACCACTTTCTGCCAGTATGAGTAGCAGGACTGTGGATGCTGCTGCCCCACTGGAGTTTGGATTGCAGTGTTAGTCTTGATCTCTACCAGTTACTTCCTTTCTGGTTCTGTATGGTGCCATTTCCCCCCCTTAACACGATTTCTTCCTGGGTAATATGGGCCAGGGCGGGATCAGATGTGGCAATACTGTGTACTGTACTCATTCACATTCGCGTGCATGCTAATTTGGCAAACCAAATTAATGAAGCATTGTTCTCACTTAGAATAGATGAATACTTTCACCTCTTTTTGATATAATCAACAACAAGAAAGTGATTGTTGATTCTGATGAAAATGTTTGCAAAAGTTGTTATCCCCTTTCCCACTCAGTCCTAGTTAATTACTTTAAAAATGTGGTAATAGCATGGTGCAGGAAGCATTATTACTGTGGTTGTGGGTGATGGGAAACACTTTTTTCTTTTCTTTTATTGCTGCTGGCAGCCATTGTCCAAACCTATTGTTTTTATTATGCTGTTGGTGAAGGCTTCAAAAATATATAGATATTGTCAGATACTGTGCTATTTAAAAGTTTAGTATATTCATCAAAAGGTTTGTCTTTGTTCTGCGGGGCAAAACATATTATGACATACAGCTTGCCTTGCTTTTCCAGTTCAGTAACATGGGATGTGTATAAAAAAAGAAAGTTATAAAGAAAAAAAGAAAATATATATAAAATAAAGATCCTGTTGTGATTCCTTGTATCTGTTACACCATTGCTCCACACACTGTGGAAACTATAAAATCACCTGAAGCTGGGTTAGAAAGATGTGGTGTTGTTTCTTTATCTGGTGGGGTGTGTGGGTTTTTTTTTGTAATATACCGCATTATATCTCTTGAAGAACAGCATGGTATTAGTGCTGGGTGCCAACCTCAAATGAATACAAAGGGGCCAATGTTTCCTCCCCACTGCACCACAAAATCAAATGTGATAAGATTAAAGCCAGTGGCATTGCTATGAGGACACAGGGACTTACAGCAGGTGTTATACACATCCTAATGATATCTGTCGCTAATTCCAACTATGACAATCTTCCACACAGTTGTGTTGCCTCTGATCACAACTTAGAATGGAGAGGGCAAGTACATGTGTGGCTTTAAGTCCCTCAGCCTTTAGTGTGGGATTAGCAGAACATTAGTTCCCATTGTACAAAAACGATGGGGTATCTCTTCTCGGTACTGCAGCAGCTGGCTAACAGGTAAGAGCAAATTGAGCATCTTTCTGGCCAACTCTGCTTTTGCTCTTTGTCTTTGATAGCATTCTGAATATGCCATTCCAATATGATCAGTAGCCCAGAAAAACATTAATATTTAAGCATTATTTAAAAGGTTTGGTGTGTTTAAATGATCTGCATACAGTGTCTCAGTTATTCCAATTATAACCCTGCAAGGTGGCTCATTGCTATTATCCTAACATCCCTTCCAATAACATTTTCACCTGTTCAGAGTTAGTTCCTTTTTGAGTTTCGGTGGTGCATGTTTCATTCCATACCCATATTTAGACCACAATGCTATAATACTTACCTGGGAGTACGTCCCACTACTTCTAAATAGGCATGTATAGGATTGCACTTTGAGTGAATTTTTGGGCATATGCTTTTTTGTCCCTAATGAAGAAAATGTAGGAGGCAAGACTGCTTCAATGGCAGTATAACAGCATACTATTTCTTCATGATTGTTACAATATTTGATTTGGGTTATGGTAACAGGAAATGTTACACAGAATTTTCTCTATTACTAATTTGCAGTATTGCCATGTTAACGTATCAGTGAAAGTTCTATGGTTCATTCTATTACTGGGTGTAGGTTGATTCCCAGATGGTTCTTCTCATGTCAGTTAATGTGGAAAAGATGAAGAAAGATGCTCCCAGAAGAAATGGCCGCCGAGAGCTGACCTTCGACATAGCACACTGGCCTCTGTCTAATATGTGGCTGATCACAAAGGTACCACAGTGAAAAGGCAGAGTATCCACTGTATTAATGGATTCAGATGTTTGATATGCGAAAAGATTTGTTGTTCAGATTGTTAGTTTACTTTTGGGGATTTTGAGTTAAATATTAAAAATAAGTAAAACTTACACAACTAACAAAGATCATCGTGCATATGTTACACCATGTCTCCCATGGCCTTCCTTGGTTTGTTGTGAAAACAAATGGAGTTGACATTGATGGGACATAGATGAACAAAGCCAAGAGCAAATTGTGGTTATATCCAGGGCCGTCTCGTCATAGGGGCTGGGGGGCACGGAGCACCAGGGCACCAGGCCCCCCAGGGGCGCCCCCGTGAGCCTGCCGGCATACCGGGCACCCCCTCCCCAACCCGCCCCCGCCCTCACGGGCGGGTGGGCGGGCACTTGCGCGCCGGCTGCAAGCCGGCCGCCCTCCGGAGCCCCAGCTGGAGCGCTGGGAAGGGCGCGCAAAGCCCCACGCCGCTCCAACCCCACGCCCCTCATCCCTCGCTCGGCCACCCCCCTCCCGAGGGGCGGCCAGCACGGGAGGGAGGCGGGCGGAGAGGCGGCACGCCAGGGGCACCGAGGGATTGCCGCGCCACGGTGGCCAATCCCTCTAAGACGGCCCTGGTTATATCCTCTGTGCTGAATTATGATATGTTGGCTGAATTGGTTGTAGTCAGCTGCCACGATGAACAGAATTGTAGCATAACAACGCTGTTCCCTTTTGAGATATCAAAAAACTCATTGCTTGCATATTTGGAAAGGGAGTGAGCATCACTGTAACAATATCAAAGGCAATTATTATACAAAGTTGGGAGCTGCAAGGCAGAAGAGAGCAGCAGAGCCAGTACTGCATCTGAAGCCTTGCTAGGACAGAAGGAAGACAGTCTCCACCCCTCTCTGGGAGCTGGACCAGCCTAGGATCCATCCCCCAAATGTCCCATTTGGAAGGTCACTGTGAGTGGTAGTGTTGCCTCTGCTGTGCTCTCTCTGGCTAGAGTCCTCTGCAAGCAGTAACCATAGATAAGTTGCGTATAAAATGGCATACAATTGCCCTGAATTTGATAGCTAATATTAAAATCTGTAATGCAACCCAGTCTTAGCTGTTTTTACTCAGAAGTAAGTCCTCTTGTTTTCAATGGGACTTGCTTACCAAGCAAGTGTTAGGATTTCAGCCTTTAAAATGTAACAACTAATGAAAGATTGCACTTACAACAGCTGTTTTACTTGATTCAGAACTGCTGTATATATATATATATTTCTCTGTATATAAATCTACTGTATATAAACAAAAGGCTTTAAGGATGTTTAACCAACATTCTTTTAGACTTGAGGTAAAACTTTAAATTGACTCAATGGCTCTAGATTTGTTGCAATCTTTTCAGTTCACTGAACTTTTTTCCCTGTGCATACATATTTCAAGTAAACTCTGTAGTTATAAGTATAGCAAGTGACACGTTATGGACCCTAAATCGTTGCACTGTGAAATATGCAGAGGAAAAGGACAAATGAAGATATCAAGGGTCTGTTCTATTTTGCACTGAACTGTAAAATGCCACCCTTGTTGTACAGAAGATCACTGGTTCTGAGTAGGGCTCATTGACTGCTAAGTTGTGGATAGTGTTTCAGTTTCTCCAACTGTTAATATCCTGAGCTATTCAGGCATAATGACCTCTCTATTTGTAACACATTGTTGAATTTTCTGGTTCTTTTAACTTATTCAAAACCTTTTTCCCCATTCATTGAAAGGCTGGAATGATTCTAAGTCGAGCTATGGTACAAAGCAGCCTAGCTGTTGGTCATCCAATCAGAGCTGTGATGCAGGACGGCATACCTCTTGAAGGCTATAAGCTGTGTCTGCAGAAAAGGTATTGATACAAGGGTGGGTTGGTTTTTACATACAATCATTTAGATAAACTGAAAGCATGTAGTCATTTAGATAAACTGAATGTTACCAGAATACTGTATGTGCTTACAGATATTGTCATTCAGTGAGTGAAACTGTATTATCTCAAAATTATCATCATCCGTTAAATCCTTCTGGATTATTAAATTCATGTAAAGGCATAGCCTTTACTTTAATGTCACATTTTAAACCACCTTTGAAGGTTCTTTCAACAATAGACAGGAGGGGAAAAAATAGATAACAAGGACACATATATTTTACTTTATGCTGTGGTAGTTCTTGTGTTTCTTTTGTTTCTCAGTCCTTTAAAAGAGATAAAAAATGCACATGTTATGTAATAGCCTACAATGGATCTTCAATATGCAGTGTGGGTGTGCAGATAGATTTCTTGGTGGACATTTTACAGCTCAATCGCAGAGCTAGGCTAAATTGCTCCTGCAGGGTAAAAATAAGATAAAAGTAAAAATAAGGGGGAAAGCCATCTTCTGGGGGCACCTGGTGGAAGACTTTCAAAAATGACCTCACTTCAAGGACAGGTTGATGTCAGAGATGTTTCCTTCAGATACGCAGACACAGATACATTGTACAAGATACCAAAACGTTAATCTTGTGCTCAGAAATGGACCAGACTTTGGATCCAGTGGTGTTCTTTAAGTGCTAGCAAGATGTGTTCCCAGCAACCATTCCCAAAGTAACCTGTCAGTTGTTGCTTTTTGCAGTAACTGCCGTTTTCAAGCTGTTCTCAGTGGCAGTCACATATATAATGTCTTGCAATATACATAACTTTGACCAGGCTATCTGTCCAGGAGGTGACACAGCCGGCACAACAGCCCATACCACCTGGACCCCAAGCTCCGCCCTGTCTACAGAAGATACTACACTGGATTTTTTTTGGCAATCTACCCCACCACATGCAGTCCCCCCCCCCAATGTCATATCCACACTTTTCAGGAGAGTTCCATGACTCGGGCGGCACTGTGGGTTAAACCACAGAGCCTAGGGCTTGCTGATCAAAAGGTCAGCGGTTCGAATCCCTGCAACGGGGTGAGCTCCTGTTGCTCGGTCCCTGCTCCTGCCAACCTAGCAGTTCAAAAGCACATCAAAGTGCAAGTAGATAAATAGGTGTCACTCCGGTGGGAAGGTAAACGGTGTTTCCGTGTGCTGCTCTGGTTTGCCAGATGCGGCTTAGTCATGCTGGCCACATGACCCGGAAGCTGTAGGCCGGCTCCCTTGGCCAGTAAACTGAGATGAGCACTGCAACCCCAGAGTCATCCGCAGCTGGACCTAATGGTCAGGGGCCCCTTTACCTTCACCTTTATCATGACTCTAGAAGGTCTTTTGTGCGACAGGAACTTCCTCCCATTTATACTTTTTATGATTGTTTGTTGAACCACTGAAAACTTAAATCCATACCCATTTAACCTTAGGATGGTTTCAAACGACCCCCCACCTCAGCTCAGGGTGATTTTGTTCAGTCACCTCTCAGTGTCACCCATGTGGAACTTGGTTATGTGAAGCATGTGACATTCACCAAGTCAGAAGTTCCTTTTGTTGATGTTAAATGCTCTCACCTTGTGATGTGCATCATGTGGAGGCTTCGTATCACTCTCTTGGCTACTGCAATATCATGTGATCAAAATGACTCGAAATCATCTCACAATTGTCCAGTTTGAGAGAAATCTTCCTTATGAATCTTTTTAAGGAACTCTTTTTTCCAGTGGAGAAAGCATGGTTAGATTGACCTACTTTTGTTTTCTAGCGCTGAGCTTGTATCTGGATGGAGAACAGACCCAAGACTCAAGTTTATTGAGCCAATGAAAATTCAGATTGTTAGAATTTACTCAGATCAGAGTTCATTTCATTTTGTTGTTGTTGTTGTTGTTACAAAGAAGAATAAGGACCAAAGGGCCATATTCTGGAGCATCCTATTCTCACAGTGACTTCTGAGAAGCCTACAAGCAGAATATGAGACAATAGGACTCGTGCTCCCCAACAACTGCCTCTAGTTCTGGAGATTGAACACAGCCATCAAGTCTAGTAGCCTTATGCTCCATGAATTTGTCTAAAACCCTTTCAAAGCCATCCAAGTTGGTGGCCATTATTTATTTATTTGTTCAGAGATTTCTGTACCATTCTTTACCAACAACAGTCACAGGGCAATTCACAACAAAATAAGGCAGTATTAAACATAATTCCTAATTAACATTGAAAGCAGTTCTCATAAAATACATAACATAATCAGCAGAAGCACAATTTAAAATTCACTACATCTTGTGGTACTCCTTAGCTTAACTATGCACTGAGTGGAGAAGTGCTTTCTCATTTGCAGAAAAAAACCAAAGGAAACCCAATAGAGAATGAATTGTGGCTTAGTTGTATTAAAGGAAGAGTTTCTACCTTACATTGGTTTGTTTTTGTGTGTGTGATAATTGCATCTTTTGATTTTTGGGGGGAGGCAGGTTTGCCCTACCAAAATCCTTTTAGGAACAGGAGTGGTGCTGTTTCTAGCATGGGTCAAAGATGAACCCCGAACCAGAAAAACGTTAACCTTTTGAAATTGTTTGTATGAGGGTAAAAGGGTGTGGAAGCTCTCATGTGCCAAGTCAGTTCTGGATCTCTGATCTGGGGTTGTCTACAGTTTTAGGGTAAAGTATCTGATGTCCAAAGGGACGCGGGTGCCGCTGTGGGTTAAACCACAGAGCCTAGGGCTTGCTGATCAGAAGGTCGGCGGTTTGAATTCCCACGATGGGGTGAGCTCCCATTGCTCAGTCCCAGCTCCTGCCCACTTAGCAGTCCAAAAGCACGTCAAAGTGCAAGTAGATAAATAGGTAAGGTAAACGCCGTTTCTGTGCGCTGCTCTGGTTCGCAGGCCACATGCTGGCCACATGAACCGGAAGCTGTACGCCGGCTCCCTCAGCCAGTAACGCGAGATGAGCGCTGGAACCCCAGAGTCAGACATGACTGAACCTAATGGTCAGGGGTCCCTTTACCTTTTATCTGATGTCCAAAGATATTTGGCTGTCTGGTGAGTTACAAATTTTAAAAGCATCTCCTTTATGAGGAGGTCAGGTTTGGAAGTGGTTAAACAAGTACTGTTCCTATTTAGAAATCCCAGGCTGATTCATTCCTTTTCTAAAACTAAGGAATAAGTTTTCCAGAGTAGAATTATTTATTAAATGTAGTTATGCTATCTAAAGTTGCAATCCTGTACCAACTTGCCTGGAAATAAGGATAATTGAACTCAGTGGAATTAACGTTTGAGTAAATATGCTATAAATTTGCAATCTGTGCACACTTTCCTGGGAGTAAGCCCCACTGAGTGTAGTGGGATTTATTTCCAGGAAAATCATGCGTAGAATTCTGATGTAAGTTGTGCTTTAAATAGAACATGCTGTATGATTTCGATGATGGTTAACTTAAGAAATATTTCTCTTACAGAGACAAAAACAATATATATCAACACTGGGAGTTTGGAAATGATGGTTGCATCCATCCTAAGGTGTGTGAGATATATAAGCATTTTTTTAAAAAAACAACAACAACACTATTTATTCCCAATCTTTAGACTCCTACATGGAGACCATTAAGGCATACACGCATGAACGATTAAATATGGCCTCCTACATGAACAATATAAATATTTTCTCCCTTTTGCATTGCTGCATTGCTTGATTTCTCTCTAAGAATACCATAAAAGCATTTTATGATAATATTTTCCTTAAACTCCTGACTGCTGTGAGCTTTGCATTTTTCTTCTCCCATTTTTCTAATCAGTACTATTCACTGACATGTTGATTTTATTGTGTTTGTTAATTTGTGGTTTGATTTATACGTGTATCAAAGTTCAGCTTTAGTCTAACCGCAAATGGTGCAGCACTGATCTTGGCCAGAAATCAGTATTCCTAGCTGAAATACTCCCACTTGCTTAATCTGTTTCTACCCTGCTCTCAGCAATTCTCCATGTCACTGCAGCCCACATAAGATGTTGTGGGTGGGTGTGGAGCTTGGGAACACAGCAGGAAAGGTGATGCAAGAAAGCCTGACCAGACCGGCTCTTGGGACATTGGCTACAGCTGTATATAACTTGACATCTACAGTAGTTTGTGGACAAATTGGTACATTTTCTTGAGTGATTTGTATTGTGCCATGAATTCATTGATTGTCTTTGGAACTAGTCTCAGCCTTGGGGTTTCTCATCTGTATAGTGGTGAAATGCTTTCTAGAATGTTTTCAAAATGCCTAATTACTTAATATGCCTACCTTAATGTATGCGTGTAATACAATTGACTTGATGTGTAGTCTGTAGCTGGTCTCACTTGCTTGAGACTTTGCTCAGAATGCACTTTTAGTTCTTGTTTTGCACTTGTGTCACAGGTGAAGTCATTACTGTGGTTAGGTTTATCTGTGGCGGCCTGCTTTGTGTAGATAGTGTTATTTGGCGGTGCATGCAGTAGTTGCATACCTAAGATGAGCAACTTGCCTTTTGCACCTGTACTTTTCCAACACTTCAGTGCGAAGCACAACAGTGCCATCCCTTTCACACCAGGCTCAGCCCCTTAATCCAATAGACTGCAGCCCTGCGTCTGGTACAGAGACCAGAAAGTTGTCTTTAAACAACAGGTGATCCTAGCGTAACAGTATATATTCAGAATGCCCTAGTTTTGAAATTCGGAAAGTCTTCATTTATTTCCTTTACAGTGTACCAAATATTCTATTGCTCATTAGATAAAGCACTATTTCATAGAAAAATAACTTCAGGATCTCATCTATTCTGATTAAAGGCATAATAACAAAGTTTGAAAGGAAATTATAGATGTAATATGCACTCTGTAAGCATAAGAACTCTGCAATGCAGCCTAGGCTACTGTATTTTAGAGAGCCCCTATTTTCATATAACCTCTGATATTAATATATGTCATGTTGGGCTGCTAATCCTTAACCCAGGTGGTGCCGGGGTATGGCAAAAAATATTCTGGCAACAAAAAAGGAACATATGGGTCATTTGCACCCAAACTGGACCAAATGATTTATTGGCGGTGGAATGGGTTTTGAGGGCAAAAAGTGTGTAAGCAAAGGCTCGCCTCATTTTGGGGGTCAGGGAAAACTTGAATATTTCTAGTGACTTTCAGTGCGGGCAGTGTTGCTTACTAATAAGGTGAAACAGGAGAATTTCAACATCTTTCTCACTTTTAAAAATGGAGAAAGCTTTAGTGCTGCTTCAAGGGAAAGCAAAGTTGCAGTGAAGAGCCAATCACATTTTCCAGTGCCTCAATGAGAACAATGCTTGTTTTCTACCTTATGCCAGTAGATCCTTGTCAGCAGAGCAACTGCACTAAGCTAGGCACGCAGTACCATTCATATCATCACAGAGACATGACTCATATTCTGCAGGCATAGGGGGGATCCACCATATCCAGTAGCCATCCATTGGCATATATTTTGAGAAGTTTTATAAAAGGCCTTCATGAAAATGCCAGTTGTGAACTGAGTTGACCCTGAACAATGAATGGCGCGCCATGATGCTCATCCAAAGAAATCTCATGTCATATTTAAGGAGGGCTTTAAGCATGGGAAATGGAAAGTGGAAATGTGTGGGGAGACAAAGAAAAAACTAGAAACAATGATTGGAAGTGGGAAAGGAAAGTGAATAGTAGAGTTCTGCACTAAGCATGTATATGCATGGACTGAGCAGAAGCTACAGTGATGGAATCATGTATTGATCAGAAAGGAAAGTTTGGTTGGAGGAAGATATGGGCCATGTTACGCCCATGTGTAATATCAACTAAAGCAGCAACAACAACTGCGGCAAACATCTAGAAGGGTCTTAGTGATCTTTTAATACTTACATGTTATAGTCTGCATAATTTTTCTGTACATTCTGTATAGAATTGAAGTTTTGCATTAGTCAAATGGATGGAAGTTGTAAACAAAATTGTGTAGATGCAACATATCTTTTCATGTCATTGCCTGGTATCAGCAACTTTCTCTCCCATAATTCCCAGTGCTAAACTGTAGATGGTTGTCTTTCTACTGATTGCATCCTGGTGTGTGTTACTACTCTGCCTTTGTCCTTTCCCACAGGCTTACCCTGAGTTTGTCCTGACCTACCTAGAGGAGCTAAATGTAAGAGAGGAGGTGACCCAGACGGAATACTGCACACACCATGGGGCCCAGTCTCCAGTTCATCGAGAGACAGATAGCAATGCAGCAGAAGAGGTCACTGTATCAAGCCAGAGGCAGGTCAGAGCAGCATTTTTTTTTAAAGGAAAAACATTTTGAAAGGAAATGCTGTTACCCTTCACAGTTTAATATCAATATTCAAGTTAAACCATTTCTGTATGTGTATATGTAAAGAGAGAGAGAGAGACAGAGTTTAACTTGAATATTAATTACATACACTTGTTCGAGAAATAGAAGCACAACATACAATCACACACAAACACTTTTAAAAATAAAATAAAAAATAGCTCCTTTCCCCATGGGATAATATTACTTGTTAAAATGTACCTGCCAAAATATGCTTATCCAAAGTAAATATTTGTATGGAGCACAATATGTATTAATTGTATGTTTGTTCATAATTTAATAGGTCCTGCAAAATGATGTCTGCAATGAGAAGCAACTTTCAGGACCTTTGGACGC
Organism: Lacerta agilis; assembly: GCF_009819535.1. Classification (NCBI taxonomy): domain Eukaryota; kingdom Metazoa; phylum Chordata; class Lepidosauria; order Squamata; family Lacertidae; genus Lacerta; species Lacerta agilis. The sequence goes on along the minus strand of NC_046312.1, from coordinate 62,317,699 downwards.
CCACTTAAGGCCTGAAGGTCCCTCAGGGGGGAATAGGCAGCTGACAGTGGCACTGGTGAGGAAACTAGAAGAGAAACATCCTAAGGCCTCAGCTCAAAGGTAAGCCACTGACAGAACTGATATTTATTGTTCAATGACATTAGATGTTTTCCTTCAGTTTCATGTAAGATTGATTTCCTGGATATTATTGAAATATCTCAGAAGCCCTCTGGCTTGCAAGCAGACATGGAGTTTTGACCAAAACTAATGGAAAGGGGTGACATTTATGCAGGTTTTTTTTTTAAAGAAAAAGATTGATGTGTACACTATGGAAGAGGATCACTGAGGTAATTATTGTCAACTTATTATGCATAGAAGAGTAAAGTATATGATTTTGTTACATGCGTTGTTCTACTGAAGTTAATTTTATATGAGTACATCATTTATGCATTTGATACATTTTTACCTATAATATGATACAAAGGTAAAATAACAATGTTAAAATTCAAAACTAATAAGCAATATTACATATACCCCTCCACTTTACTTTTTCTGCATTGGGTGTTACATGGCAATAAACTCACTGGATGCACTTAGGCTCTAGTACTCACAAGGCAGTTTGTATGAATATGAGATGTTTTGTATAATATTGAAATATATTTTATATATTTATTCCCTCTCTTGAGAGTGGATGTGGGCTTTGAAACTGTGTTCTATGTTCAAATAGAGATTGATCATAAAGGCACAATGATTCGCCAATTTCCCCATCTTTCCCGGCTGCTTATGGGTTCACCTTAGGATTTTAACATGAAATGTGGAATGGTATTCTGAGTGGGCATTCCATTATGTCGCAACGTTCTGGTCAGATGATGCAGCATGGTGCAACTTTCTGCATTGAGTTGATGAAACAACCCCAGGGATTCTTAATAGTGATGACATAGGCATAGAGTACCTCTTTTATGACTAACACCATGCACCTTCTGTGGTGACATTTCAGAACTGACAGACTGCAAAAAAGTGTATGGTAAAAAGATCAAATTCCTGAATGAGGGCCTGGGAGTGACAAGATTCTTTGAAAACATTGTGGAGGGGACTTATAACCAAAATCTGTTCTGTCCACAAGAGCATAGAGGATGAAAGAGCAATGTTTTCTATATTTTCATAATATAAAAATCACTGACTTTCATTATATCCTTGGAAATAGTACTCACAGGTTTCTAAAAATCTTTCAAACCTAAATCTTTAAACATTTCCCCCATTTACAACATTCCTTATGATCCAGGGAAACCAATTATTCAGCATTCTGCACAAAATTTACTAATACTTATTGTGGGGTGGGTGTCACTGAGAACCCAATTGCATTTGCAGATATTTGCAAGCAACCAGCACCCTCAAACCAGCAGGTGGCCAGACTTAATGATAACTCTCAGTTAAAGGCGTTTAGTTGACCACTATTCTCTGTTCACATAAAGATCTTCACAAAATGTGCTGTTTAGGGTTGCCCTCAACACTTCCAGGGCAATGTGTCACTGGCTTCCTTCACAAGAATCAATGAAATCCGTAGATTTGATTATCAGCTTCAACACTAAACTACCTGTGTGAGAGACAAGCTTGTCCCTTTGTGTGACCTGTGGGATATGTTTACTAACACTCTCCTGCAATGTTTCATGCTGCGTGAATCCTACAGTTGATGAACAATTAATGCCATTCACAGGAAGGTGTCCAATGAGGCAGCAACATGCCGTTCAAACCTGTGAAGTATGGCATACAGTTCTGGCTGTGTTGAGATTACAAAACATCTTATGCATATGATAGACACATGTGAGGAAAGAAGAAGGGGCCCTAAGCAGCTCAGAACCTAGGTGAGACAGTGGTTGAGAAACTAACACCAGGCTTACAGGGTTCTGGGAGAAATATAACAACCAATAACATCTTCCCAAATGTCCCTGGTCAGAGAATTAGCTGATTCTGGTTGGCACTTTTTTTTCCAGGCCCACAAATTCCCTGAGAGTTCCTTACCTGAAAATATAGACGTCACTAGAGCTAGATTATTGGTTCTCAAGAACATTTGACCCTTGTTAGTTGTACCAAGGAAAGGAAGGAAGTCATTCCCCTTTCTTCATAATGATACAGCAATCTCACAGAAGGAATCCAAGCATGAGACAATTCATTATTTAGCTAACGGTAGAGTGATAGTCTCTGTATACACTTCCAAATGCATGATCCAATAGTGGCCACTGTTGTTATTTTCAAACATGGTGGTTCTACAAGTCTATGAAAAAGCTACCTTCCATGTTGTATCAAGAGAGTTAACCTCAGAAATGATTTTTTTTTTTTTAACTGCAGGGCCATTTTGTGCAAATCTTTGTGTTGCTCTGCTCAGCAAGGAGCAGGATGTAGGTAAAACTTGAATTAGTTGTCTTTGCCTGTCATTGGCTCTTGTTCCACCTACTGTTGGTCTCGCTGCATTCTGCCCTGTCAGTCCCAATGGGCACCACTGATTAAGGGGCACAGGGGAAATCTACAAAAAAGATTGAAGAGGCTGAGAAGAAGCAGGTCATTATACTGGGAACCACTCCTGATTTCCCAGTTCATATTACACCTGCACAATATTAAATGATTTGCCAAGATTTGTGGCGTGCATAGATGCACATACAGAAGAATGGTGTGTGTAAATGAAAGATATTTCATGTAATACAAATTGATGCTGTTATTATGAAGACTTTGCAATACAAAGTGGCACTTGAAGTCTCACATTCGATTGATTTGTCTATTCCAAAACAAAATAATTAGTATGGCAGATGATTTCCCCCCCCTCCTAATAGGCACTTCTGCCATTCAGGCCAGTTCTTCCCAAAATCCAATGGGCAGAAGGTGTGGAATGTTGGTCATATGGAATAATGTATTGAAAGTGAACTGGCGGGAGTAAATGGATACTTTTATGGCGGGTGGCTTCGTAGAATGACTCCAAGGTAGAGCAAAGATCTTGCATGAGGCAAGTGAGACATCCTTGTCAGTGTAAACCTATGGCTTGTATCCAGGGTGGTGCAAGTAGAGCAGTGGGGCTTTCTCACTCCGTCCTTCCCACTGCTGTCACTGTGCACCAGAAAATACACTCTTGGGAGCCACACACACCAGTCCGGAATGTCATGGGATATTTCATAGGATTCCGTAGGGAGAGGGAAGGATCAATATAAATTGAGTAGAGGCATCTTAAGAGAGCAAAGCTGCCATACACATGGCCCCCTGCCCAATGCCACATTCCACACTATTCAAAAAATTCCTCCAAGTCTCAGGAGCAGCTTTCCAGGGTGCAATGGGATACAATAAGGAGGGGTGGAAGCACTGGCAGAGGAAGAGGAGTGCGGTGGGGAGTGCACCGCACCCGGCAGCACAATCTCGGGGTGCCATCGCAGCTGCCTCCCCACCCACGCTGAGGGCCTGCCCCTGCAGGCAGCACGCCACGCCCCCAGGGCGCATGTCACACCCCGAGACGCGTGGCAGCCCCGCCCCTGCCTGCTCTCCGCCCCCCGGTGCCGGAGCATGAAGCTCCGCCACTGGGTGGAAGCCCCATTGCACGAATCAAACTTCACTCAGATAACTCTGCACCCATGCCTTCATCTACTACTGCACCTATACATATTTATATCTGCCAAGTGTACATTTATCCTGCTTGTACCTGCATGCAGAAATCCACATTAAAAGCACAGCAAAATGCATTGCCTATATAATTTTAGGTATATGAATAGTCCCTATGACTTTTATGGGACCACTTGCTTCCTTACAATTGGGCCCTTTGGCCTAAATCAGTAGTTCCATATCCAGTATTTATCGGGCGGAAGTCCAGAAGATTTAATTTAAAAAGCTATACTTTATCTTTCATTGCCATCAATGGCAAAAAATGTTAACAGGGTTTTGTCTTGATCTATATAATATTGGCAATCTACCCTTTTCCAATAGAAAGAAAATTCCTATAAATCACAGGTGAAATATTTAGTTTATATAGATATAACTAAAATCACTTTTATTTCCTATCCTTTTTTGCAGTGAAGAATTTAAGAATTTGTTTTTTCTCATATAATTTTTTGTTTTATTTCTCAAAACATAACACCTGGGGTTTTGTGTTTTCATGAAAGAATTTTTCAGTGTACCTAACCCCCACATTGTACTTTGTGGAAAAATTATGATGGAGCGAATCTTTTCACTGAAAGCTCAAGCTTTTCCTCATGATTTATCTGCCATATAAATGTTCTAAAGGTTAAAGCTTTGAATTGGGGACAAATTAGCTTTCATTACATGCTTTAGTTGAATCTTGACAAAATTACTCAGCTCTCTGTTTGAGCTAGATAATTTAAATTCATTTTTCCCTGTTCTTTTTAGACACAGCAATACAAACGTGGTACAGACGTAGTATAGATGCTGTGTTTCGTGTTTTTCACCTGCCGGTGTGAGGTTGTGGTTGTTTGCATTCTTATATTAAATTGAGCAACTTACCTTTATTTAAATTGAATAGAAGTTGTTTGGGGGGGGGTGGGGGGAGAACCGTAGCAGCCAACAAAGCATGGTGACCCAGCTTGTCACCCAGTGACCTGTGAGAAGGAAATAATGAACTGTGAGTAGCTGTCATCTTAACTGCTTCTGACAGTTTGGCTATGGGCACATCTGTGTTAGTTGCATGGAAAGGCCTTTGTTGTTTTCCCACTAGTGACTTTGCAGACCGCTGTGGGGTTTGCTCGCTGCCCTGCTCCTCTACTTCCCTCCCGTTTTAGCAGGGAAAACAGCTGCCAATGATGGTCTTGACATTTCTTTTAATGATTTACTTGGCATTTATTTAATTATAAAGTACAAATCATATTGATGTATTAAGCATTTTTGGATATTTTGAGGGAAGTTAGGATCCTGCCACGGTTACAGTTTTGCAATCCATTTGGTCATACTTCCAAGCTCTGCATTAACTCTAAAAAGGTTTTGTCTCATGACTTGTCTACATAATAATTTTGGCTTTAGACCGTCTCAATTTTAAATGATTAATTTTCACATCAACATTTTAATCATTTAAAAACTACTACAGTACTACTACAATATTACTACTACTGCTGTCACAGTAGCCCCATGTAAACAATTGTAGTAATTATTATTACTGCATGTATGCCTGTTTTCCTTTCATGGCTTAGACCAGGATTGCCTTTTTTATTCTTATTTAAACTTAATGCTTATGAGCCAGAGATACGTGAAGGGAAATTAAATGTTCACAGTGGGCTTCTTGTTTTCCTTTCCCCGCACCATTTTCTTTGCCTCCATTCCTCTACCTTCACGTGTGAAAAATGCTTTTAAAACTCTCCTGACTTTGAAAAGCAGATTCTCTCACAGCAAAGAAAAAGAAATGCCCCACTTTCCACGCAGTGTTCCTTGTGCACACATATGCTCAGTGAAACACCAATTTTTAGAGTTGGAAACAGTCTTAATTGCTCTTCCTTGATGATAATTCATTCTCAAGTAAAACAAATGATTTTTCTTTCTGAACTGAGTAAAATAAATCTGGAGCTACTATGAAAGAAATGATATACAACTGATTATTTTGGGTCTGAAAATAAACGTGGGCATTTGGGGCAGTGCATTTCATGACAGTTTAAGAAGATTATTGGAAATGCGGACCCTAAATCTTATTTATAATTTAAATAAGTAGAACAAGCAACCAATGTGAACAATAAATTATGATCCATTTTCAAAGATGGCAATTTTATGAAAGTTTTATAACCCCTCTTATATCAACGACTGAGGGCCAAACTAGCTGGGACACAATTTACAAAGTAATTGTGTGATAGGCTTTTTAAAATGAGTAACTTGAATCCCAGTCTGAATTAGACATGCACAAGTGTGTTATTTGTATTTGGGGAGGAAAGCTTCCACTGATGTCCTGAACATGGTTGTTTTTCTGCAATGCAAATAGGTGGCATGACTCCCGAGTTCTGGATTAGGACCATGGTAGGAGAGGAGGTGCACTAGTGCAATGGGATTCCCCCTCCCCACCTCTATGTGTGCACCCTTTGCCCTCCCTAAATCTGCTCAAGCGGGTTGGGGGGAAACCCAGGAACAGATTTAGGGGGTACAGGGGAGGAGATGGGGAGAGTGTTTTGTGGTGCAAGGAAAAATGCTTGCACTGGTAGAATGTTTTGCTGTAGTGCAACCCCCCCCCCAATCTCTTAACCATGGTTAAAAATTGGGAGTTCCTCAGGACTGTATGCCTTTGCACCTCTCCTCCTTTCCCTTGAGGTTGTGTGTTCCCCTTTCCTCTCCCCCATTCAAATTGCCCCTCTTTTCCTTTTCCATCCATCCATCCATCCATCCATCCATCCATCCATTCTTTATTGGTATAATCCTTTCCTTTTTCAGTACTAACTATGCAGCATAACTGCAGTGAGTTAAGGGCTAATCATAAATATCTGATTCTGGTACAGACGTGAACTGTGGCTAGTGGTAACCATAATTTGCCTTACTCGGGTGGCGTAGCAAACTATGGTGACTGTGTGTCAGGCAGTAGAAGGGAGAATTGTTGCTGAAGCAGAGGGGGAGAGATGATCAGAAGAAGGTGCACTGCATGTTTCTGGCAATTGCACCATGGTTTGGCAGCAGCATCTGAACTAAGCCAGTACGTCTGCCGTGAGCCTATGTAAGAAATTAATCATCACATTCAATATCTACCAGGCTTGTATTTAACCAGTTGCCTCTGGTGGTAAAAAAAAGAAAAAGGCTCTATGTAGTCAGCTGCCCTTCCCCCTTGTGATGGGATAAAGCCACATGGTCAGCCATTACTGTGCATTTATGAGTTTATGCAAGGTTGTGCCATGAAGGCTTTCTCTTTTCTTTCTAGCCTTACAGTTGATAATCCCAGGACCATACTACATGCTTTTTGTTTGTGTGGAGGCTGCACTGCCAGGTGGATACATTCATCTAACCATAAAATCCTACCCCAAAGGAAAGAGTCCTGAAAAAAGCAGTTATCTGACTCCACAAGACTCCCCTGTCATTTCATAGTGTTTGCGCCTCTTTGTAAATGTGGATGTTTTTCATTTCATGTCCTTCCTCTGTCTCGTTCTGCAGTGCACATCTTATCTGACTTAAGCCCCCACAAACAGGATTGCATCCTGGAGAGTGGCTGTCATCTCTCCAGCAGGTCTGCCCCCATTTCATTACAATGCGGATGGGAAATCCCATTCTTGCCGCTGCGATTATAATAGTGCTGTGCAAGTGACCTACTCAGATGTTTTCACAGTATCTTTAAACATTGAGGAAGGCTTTGAGAAATGTGTTTAAAGAGAAAAGTATCTCCTGAAAGCTTGTGAATGAGATGTAAAGACGTGGGGATTTGTCAGCAAAGCAAGAGCAGTACAGGTTTGTGTGGGGTGCCCTCTGCCCCACAAGGAAGAGACAAAATAATAATAATAATAATAATAATAATAATAATAATAATAATAATAATAATAATAATAAATTTTATTTATACCCCGCCCTTCCTCGCCAAACCGGGCTCAGGGCGGCTAACACCAATAAAATCACAACAAAAACATAAAACAGTTCATTAAAATACAGATTAAAATACAATTTAAAATTAAATCTAAACGGCAGCCTCATTTTTAAGTAGCCCACCAATCACACCAAAAGAATGAAACATCAGGGTTAAACTGAAACCAACCCAAAGGCTAGGCGGAACAGCTCCGTCTTGCAGGCCCTGCGGAAAGATGCCAAATCCCGCAGGGCCCTGGTCTCTTGTGCCAGACTGTTCCACCAAGTCGGGGCCAGGACTGAGAAGGCCCTGGCCCTAGTTGAAGCCAACCTAGCATCCTTGTGGCTCGGGACCTCCAACAAATTAGTATTTGAGGACCTTAAGGTCCTACCCAGGACATACCAGGAGAGGCGGTCCCTTAGGTATGATAAATATATGACACAAATAAAACTAAGCGTATTTGAGAACAGAATATATGTATATTCTATAAAACAAATATGTATGCATGAAAATTTTGCAAGATAATGACTTGTGGCTCCTATGGAACTTAAGGTGGCATTGTGTTTACTCCTTTGGGCTGGATGCCCATGTATTTTTTTTATATGTGATTTATGTGTGTCTGTTTGCATGTGGCCTGGCAACTGTCCTTTATACTAGGGGGTGGGAATAAGATATATTGGGATTTGCTAGTTGCTCTCTGGTTTTCAGTAAATCAGAAAGGTCTCCTCTGCCCAATGCAGCAAGTAAAATTGCAAGTAAAAGGCATTATCTGCCACGAGTAGCCTAAAGCCAGTCACTTACTTCCCCTTCACGCTTAGTGTTCCTCACCTGTAAAATATGAGTATTGATTGATTATCGTTGAGCATATTTTTGCACAAGTGTGAGGGCTACTTTTAGAAATCATGTTAGAATCGCTATCTGTAGCAAACCAAGGTGTAGATTTTTACTTGGATATGCAGATTACCATGGGTATGAGTCATGGGATGCAGTTGATAATTGGGTCTGCCCTCTGATCCATTGTTTTGTATCTGGTTCTGTAGCCCCACCTCCAGCTCCAGAACTTGATGCAAAAGAGCAGCATGGTGGGGGGGAGACAGGACAGAACCAGGTGCAAGATGGGATTCCTATACAATGGAGTTCCCATTAAAAAAAAAAACAACACTCACCACAGACCTGAAATGCTCACTTATGCTTTACGTTGGAAAGAAGCGTAGAGAACCTCATGTAACCTGATCAAACTGTCCATTCGGTATATTCCATTGTGAAGGTAGAAGGTCATCCCTCTCCCCAAGAAATTAGCATACATGTTTTTTCCTGTAATTAAAACCCGCCACCTTGAGTTTCAGAGAGGTTGTTTTCTCTTTTATTTCTGAGATCCAAGTATTTGACAAATATCCAGTATTCCCCACAGCCCTTAATTTATGTAGGAAAAGCAAAGTTTCTCCATCATTTTCACATAACTTGCCTCCTAGACCACCTCTAGGTCTCATCTGAAGGCTTTCTGATTTGTCAGCGTTTGTGCTTCTGAAACAGCATCCCATTAGTTTATCTCTAATTTTTCCTTTCTCGTCGAGCCTCTTGTACTACTTAAAGCCATGCAGCACTTTTTGCAAGGTTTCCAATTGGTACTCTGCCTTTCTTCCAATGGAAGCTGAGGCTTTCTCACAGATACTCTCTTGAACTGTGTCATACATGTTTCTGGTGTACTCTTATCAGCAACATGCCCGTGGGTTCGTGGATGGCACATGCTCTCAGAGCTACAGCTGTTGTGTATCTTTCTGCTACACCTTCCTAGGCAATCTGCCCTTGGGTCTCCTGATGGCACACTTTCTGAGTTGCAGCTGTTTCTTCATCTGCCTTCAGAACTGTTTCCTCAGACATGTCCAGAGATGCCATGTAGTCTTCTCTACACACTTTCTTCATACGCTTCTAGAGGGAGTTTACTGCCAGGAAAATGCACTGTAGGGATATGTGATTCTGCTTTTTCTCTTAGAATGAGTTTTCCGTACTCCTCAGATTACAGACCAATGCTTGCACACTGTTAGTGTGATTTCCCAGGGCCGCTTCAGAAGAAATAGGAGTTGCTTACCTATAACTATTCCATTGGGTATACTTTTACAATCCTCCTTTCCCCATATTTGTGAGGGAATGTTGAAATGAAGAGCAGAACTGAGAAGGAGCTCTGCCCCTTCCAGGGGCAATCACTGGATAGGACCCCCCTTTACCCATTCAGTTCTGTAAGGTTTCCTTACTGCTGAGAGTTGCATGCATATTACTATAATTGGAATGGGCTAATCAGGAATAACTTCACTTAATAGATAAGCAATTTAAATTTCCTTCCAGTGTTAGGCCATCCATTACATATGCATACATTTTAAACATAAACTACTCTCAGTTGATTTAATGTTGCAAATATTGGGTCAGGGAGAGTAATTTTATAAGCTAACCACTTGATGGGGGTGATTAACCAGGCAGTTGTACAAAGGTGACAAAGAGTTAGGGAGGCATATGGAGTTAACTGTGCATCTTCAAGGAGTTGAAATCACATTTGCTGTGAGATGGATTAGAATATGATCCAATACAGTTCTTGTCCCCACTTAAACCAGAAATGAATGGATAACACCTTAGTTGTTCCCTGTTTGTTGTGGTTTGGTATGACAGAAACTCTTCTCAGTTTGGGGTGTGAGGGGAAGCGGATTGCTTTGGTGAGTATAAACTGTTATTGGATAGGCATATAAGTAGGATTTTAAATTGCAGATCACAGGAAGTTGCCTTATACTGAGTCAGACTGCTGGTCCATCTATCTCAGTATTGCCCACAGTAGTGGTCAATAACTCTCCAAGCCCTACCTGGAGATGCCAGGGATTAAATCTGCATGCAAAGCAGATTTGTGGTCTTGAAACGTACAGTTCTAAAACTTGGCTAGAAAACACAATATTGTTTACTTTTTAAGGGTGGTTTATATGAAAATCCATATTCCTGATTTTGGAATAGGGAGAGGTGTTCACAAAAAAGAAAGCTATAAATATTTAAATCTGCTACAAACTACCCGAAGTGACTACAGTGTTGCAGAAGTGGCATGTGGCACCCTCCAGAGCAGGGGTCAGCAAACTTACCAGGCCTTGGGCCGGTGCCTCCAGTGCCGATCATGCAGTGGGCTGGAGGGCGGGGGTGTGTGCGCCAATATGCACACGCTATTTCCGGTGTACTTCCGAGTCGGAGGAGCACCGGAAATAGCTTGTGCGCATGCACACGGGCCTCTTCTGACCCGGAAGTGGGCAGCCACGCCACGCCGGTAAGAGCGGGCAGCGAGGGTCGCCGTGGGGCCAGATAATGGAGTCCCTCGGGCCGTATCCGGCCCACGGACCATAGTTTGGAGACCTCTGCTCCAGAGTATGGGAAAACATGCTTGCTCCATCTTCCTTGTGAAGGTGGCTATCATATCTCCTCCCCCACTCCTTTTTTCCAGGCTACCCAGCTCCCTCAACCGTTCCTCATAAGGCTTGGTTGCCCTCCTCTGCACTCATTCTTAGAGGGACTTCTCCGCCAAACTGCTGCAAAGCAGGGTCCAGGAGGCTTAATGATGTAATTACTCTGTGAATCTCATTTGCACGCATACTTAATTTTTCATTAGATGTTATTGTTGATGGGAGTTGCAGTCCAGCAACATCTGGAGGGCACCATGTTGGTTACCCCAGTTTTATTGAGGGGAAATTACAGAAACAATTAATAAAACCAAACACTTTTCAATTAAAAATTCTCACGGTTGTACCCTGTCTTGAAAAGTAAAAGGTTCAGGTTTAAGCATAGAAATGTCATACCATCAATCAGCAAAGCTTCAGGGAAGTTGAAAATGAGTTGGTGGTGTCCATTTTTAACATAATCCACAATTAGAAAAGCTAAACATCTTGTACAGCTCAGTCTATAACTTTAAACCTTGTTCTCTCTTAAGGTGGAATGAAGATTCTAACAAAAACATTAGAGCCAAGGCAGGCCCAGCCCCAAATGTTTTGCTGCCTGTGCTGTACAAGATGGAAACTCCTCCACCCTCTCATTCCATGTACAAAAACTGACCCAATTGGCAGTTTAATCTTACTATGGCACTGGTCAGGGGGCAGCATCCGTTACTGCTTCTGAGGGTAGAAGGCTAGCTTAGGCAGGGCAGGGCAGACTATATAGCACATAAAGGTCTATCCACTCACTGCCCCACAGCTGCCTCACTCTGCCAGGCTAGCTCTGCCTATATTTTTACATATAAAACATTGTGATCTATTCAGGTGTTTCAAAACAGTAATCTTTAACCATTGCATTAGCTCCTAAACTTTGTGATGTTTCTCTTGAACCTACAGGTAGTGATGGTTAAGAGAAATAGGGGAGGAGGAGAATAATCTGTTTTGTTTCAGAATGCAAGATTCATTCTCAACTCTTTTCTTTTTTCCAGTCAAAGCTGATTTTTAAAAAGCACATATTCCACCACCAAAGCTTATTGCTTCCCATTTAAAATCATTCTTTTTGACTTTGCCAGAAGGGATATCAGTTTAATGCCTCATCTAAAGAGGACAGGATGCCCCCCCTTTCCCCTAATAGTCCTGCATGGTTGCGATGTCAGCATTGAACCTTGTGCTTAGACTCTTGTGTGGGCCTTCAGCTGATGACCTTCTGCCCCAGAGGCAAGAATGTTACTAATGAAGGCATGCTGGCTCTGAAAGTGGGGAACATGCAAAGATGAAGAAGTGGGCTCAACAGGTCAAACCAAAGCCATTTTGGTTCATGCTTTCCTCTAAAGAATGGAATCATCCCTCCCGGCCTCCCCTCCTACTGCCTCATGGTGACCTCCAGCCAGTTTTAACTTATTCACTGACCCTGGAATTAACACCTTTCATTCTATTAATACTTTCAGGATCTATGACCACAGCCTTTTCCACAGATCCCATATGTCTAACTTTCCAAGTATGTGGTGACAATTCAGAGAATTGTGTGCGACTTACCCAATAGTGTGGGTTATAACTTCAGAGGCTGCTGCTTTAAAAATAAATAAATGGGAGAGGGAGTCAAACGTCCTGCTTGGGTGTCTACCACACTTGAGAGTTTTGTCGCTTTTAACCTGTTGGAGTAATACATACTACTTAACTCAAAATAACTGTAATTGTTTAGAACCATTAAAAAATAGTAATAAAGTTAGTGCTAGAGAGAAAAAATAAACCAGACGCAACAAAGAAAATTGTTAGAATCCTGGAAATGTTGGGTTGTTGTTCTTTAAAGTAGCCGTGGAGATGAGCTTTTCAATATATGTAAGTTTTAAAAGATGATCCAGTAAAAGCTGTGCTATTTTATGCCACTAAAGGAGGTTACATATCTTTCCCATATATGGTTTCCTCAGTCCTTGCTATAGTTTCTAAAGAGACTACTAACCCTTATTTTGAAACTAGGGAAGATATTTAACTTCATTACACTAGGTTCCAAAGTTATGGGGGACAGTTCATGGTTTTTATTTTATTTTTAGAAGCAGTGTTTTCCAATAACTTTGAAGTTTGGCCGCAGCATGTGTGTCATATGCATCAG